>NC_060969.1:3538114-3560614 GCF_910589235.1 Vespa crabro | reverse complement strand
CCACTCGATACTTCCTGTTAGCCTGTGATCGAGGGATCAAACCAATAGACTACCGATAGCCCTTTCAATTATTTCAACGATCGACTCGACCCAGTTTCTTACTTACCAAGTATATATACATATATTTCTATTTCTTTTACTTTTTATTTATTCGATTTTTTTGTAATCATCTATGTGTATATATATATATATATATATACATATACACAGATGCACATATACGTGTATGTATGTGTATATGTGTGTATCAGGTGTGCGCGCGCGCGACGTGCGATGTGTGTTTTATATGTATATGTAGATCAAAGTTCTTTTTACCTTTTAATTTTTATTTATTTATTTGTTAATTTCTTTTTGTTTTTTTTTCTTTTTTTTTTTTTTTTTTTTTTTAAATCCTTGCAGATAACTCGACGACCAACCTTCTTTGTCGATATTCTTGCCTGTTACATGCTCGCTTTATGATACCATCGATCTGCCTTATTTAAATACCTCGTTAAAATTTAATTATTCGTTAAGCACGTAGAATCAATTTTTTATTGTAAATCAGAGTTTCCACAAGGTCAGTTAGAGATCGTCTTGATTTTTTTGTCTTTTCTATTCTTTTTCTTTTTTCTTTTTTCTTTTTTGTCTTTTCATTCGTTTTTTTTTTTTCTATAAGAATTTCCCCCTTACGAACAAGAAGAAAATTCTTTTTCTGCAACGCGATTTATTATTATTTATAACGTAATATTGAATAATAATATCGAAGGATTAAACATTTTTATCTCAAAGTTGCATATATAAAGACGAGATATTATTAAAATTATTATTTTATTTATTTATAGTATATATATTTAATTATACTTTATATATATATATATATATATATTTACTATGATATATAATTAATATAATGTTATAATATATGGAATATAATATATTATAACATATAATATTAATGATAATGAAATTAATTAAAAAAATCTACATGCATATATAGAAATATACATACACACACATACACATATAATTCAGTTCTTTTCTTTCTAACAAAATTACAAGTAGAATTCGTAGAAAAAAATAAATTCTCAGAAAGCTAGTTCAAAAGCTTTATATATATATATATATATATATATATATATATATATATATAATATAAAAAATAAGTAAATACTCAGTCTCTATTTTGAAATTGTCATTTCTCGTTAAAAATGGCGGCTACAGGTAGCCATTAGAGTCACCGACCAATCGCAACCAACGTAATCGAAACGTATAATAATAAGAGAGAGAGAGAGAGAGAAAAAAGAGAGAAAGAGAGAGAGAGAAAGTGAGAAAGAGAGGAAAAGAGAGAAAGTGGGGAAGAGAGAGAGAGAGAGAGAGAGAGGGAGAGAGAGAGAGAGAGAAACGGACGATGAGAATAAAGCTTTTTAGGGGACGTCGACCCTACGAGATATTAGAAGACCTTCTACAAGGTTATGTCATCCCTTTCACGATGTGTGGCTTGAAGCACTTGAACGACTAACCCTTTCCTTCTGCCCTTAACATCGAAATACCAACCATATGTGAACTTCTAACCTCTTCGTTGCAATCTACATATCTATCGATCATATATATCTATACATACTTATATATATATAGATATATACATACACACTATAAACGCATATAACATATACAGACGTATATATATATATATATACATATATATATATATACACAAGCTTATTTCGTTGAAATAAAAACGTACGTACGAACGAAGTTAAGAGAATATCGTTGAAATTAGTTTTACAAATAGACGAAAGATAAGTTCGTATTTTCTCATTTGTTCTCGAAGAAGTTAGAAGAAAAGTTGAATTTCTTTTCTCGAACGATTGAAAAAGTCTTCGATCGGTCGGCTGTTATCAGGAGCGATGCATCGCACTTGCCTGTTTTCGACCTGACGAATCCCGCCCACGCTCAATGGGGAGAACGCGTCCGTGTATTGGTGACTGTATGTGAGAATGAGAAAGAGAGAGAGAGAGAAAGCGCGTTTCGGAGTGTGGGAAACGATAGAAAAGTTCGGTTTTCCCGCTCAACTCATGCTACTCTGATAAAGCCGGAAACAGTCGATTGATTGGAAAGCCCAAGTGTGAAGTCTAACACGATTGGTGGACCACTTGTGATCGAACCCACAAGATTCCTATTAATATACGTATATCTGTTTGCTGCCATGACAGCCTGGTGTTGAAAAAAATGGGAAGCGCTTTTTTTCCTGTATTGTAAGATCGAAACGAAACGATGGTATGAGAGGGAAAGGAATATTGAATGAATCAATGTTGTCCACTCACCCTTTTCATCTTTCTATATCCATCTGTCACACATCGAAATAGCAATTCTTTTTATTGTTGAACGATAATACTTTTATTTATAAAAAGGGCGTATATGTATATATATTTTTTTTCTTTTATTTTTATAGGTTAAAAATAAGGTCAAATAATTGTTCAAATTTATTATTGTCATAGTACGTAGATACGTCACGTTTGAGTTCATCACTCAAAGGATTTATCAATTTATTATTTAATGAATAATATATTTGTTTGTTAAGAGAGAAAAAAAAAAAAAAAAGAAACGAATATATTTTTCTCTTCTTTATTATGATAAAATACGATGGTAGTCGATGAAAATATTTCAATGAATTTTGTTTAAATTTATTACATTGTCTTACGCCTGAGATCAATAGCACGATTAATTTCTAATGGAATTTATTATTTATTCTGTTTTTATCGATCATTTAAATATTGCTCATTGGAGTTTAACTTTTGTTGTTTTGAATTTTCGTTTATCATAACGATAATTCTCTTTCGTTCGTTCGTTTTATTTAAACAGAGTTTTCACGTTGAAAGGGAACAGTTGGGATAATGACGAACGTAGTACTTACGTAGATATTCCATTAAGGTTGCAATGGCAGAATGATAATAAGCTACGACGATAATCCAACGAACAAAGGAAATTCGTGGGAGATCCTAGGGTCGCATAGCTCGTTAGGTGGTAGATATTGTCTCTTACTCTTCTACTCTGTGTGTGTGTGATGTGTGTGATGTGTGTGATGTGTGTGATGTGTGTGATGTGTGTAGGGTAGTTAGGTGTGCTGAGTATGTATGTCATGTATATATATATATATATATATAGATTATATTCAATGGATTCAGAATCATAGAAAACAGTTTTATCAAATTACATACACACACACACATGTATATGTATGTATATATATGTATATATATATATATATATAAAAGTAAATGTAAGTGGTGAAATTTTTGTTATAGGTTAGAATAATCATTTGTCCAAAAAAACATATTTAAAGTATATGAATTGTACGATGCATATATATAATATGTAATAGCAATATTATTAAGTTAAATGAAAGAGAGAAAAAGAGTCTGATAAATTAGATCCCTTGTTACAATTTATAAATCATACGTCATATAACTTTATATCTTTCCATATTATAATGTAGTATAAAGAATAAGTATATATATATATATATATATATATATATATCACTTTTATTAAATAAACAAAGTTGACTTTGTCATAGAGAAAAATTGAAAAGAAACTAATGAAGAAAAAAGAAAGATAGAACGAGAATAGAAAGAATAAAATTCATTTGATACGTTCGAATGTCAGAACTGAAATGAGACTCTTTAAAATTAAAAGAACTCTTCTCGACAGTCGACAGTCGACAATCGTCAATCGTCAAAGGGGAGAAAGCTAAATATGCCGATTGACCTCTTCGACCTTCTACAAACCTGTTCAAGTTTCTATGAATGTTTCGTTGGTTCTTCCTAACCCTTTCTCATTCTCTCTTCGTTCGTCTGTACGTCGTTTACTATTTCAGTGATATATTATTTGAAATAAGAGTGGAAAACGAGAGAATAAATAATAAATAATACATATTAAATATAGTACAAGATATAATCTACGTATGTATATATATGTATGTGTTTTTATATTATATACACATATGACATAACCTGTTTCGTTCATGTAATTGCGTCATGCTGAGAAATAGAAAAGGAAAGAGAAAGAAGAAGAAAGAGAGGGAACGAGAGAAGAGAGAGTGAGAGAGAGAGAGAGAGAGAGAGAGAGAGAACGAAGGGAAATATATGAGTACTAAGAAACACATAAGAGTATCAAAGCTTTCAAAGTAAATTGCACTTTCATGAAATTCTTTAACATCATGACTCCCTGATCATTGTCATCGCCTTCCTTTTGTATGAAATTACTTACACAAAGAGGTTAGGATTATATTTTTTTCTAATCCATATTAAAATAATAATAGATCGATACTAATCGAGATATTAATAATAAATAATGTTATTGTACGTCATATCAATTCGCATTCATATCATTTATTATTATCATTACTGTTGTTCTTGTTGTTGTTATTATTGTTATTAACTATTATTATTATTGCTGTCATCTTAAGAAAGAATTTCTTTTTTTTTTTTTTTTTTATTTAATTAAGATAGTATTAAATTCGTGGATTAGGATTAATAGGAAGAATTATTTTTAAATAAGTATTTATTAATTTACTTATTTACTTATTTATTTATCTAATTTATAAATCGTATTTAAATATTAGACTCGATATAATTCCTTTATAAAGTCGTCAGATAAAACGAATGATCTGATTGGTTCGGTACGTATCGATCCTTTGATTGGACACACCCATAATGACAGTCCTTTCCTGGATGTTATCCTGTTAGGATATTCCCGTACTCTTTTGTTCCCTTCTGTTGAAACGTTTCGTTATTTTTCTCTCCTTCTTTCCTCCATTCTTTCTTTCCCGTAAATAGTATATGTAGATGTTTTGTATGTGTTGTGTATATATTTGAAAAATCGTTGGTCGATTTCTCGTTATTCATATTATCCTGTGACGAGGAGAAGTCCGTTCATTATCTTCATCCTTTTCGAAACATCTTAAGAAATATATTATTATATTTTTTACTTTATTGCACTCTCTCTCTCACTCTTTCTCTTTATATATATATATATATATATATATATATATATATATATATACACATATATTTATATCTTTTTATTCGTATTTATCTGATATCTTTATTGATACTTCGACTTAAACATATTTTCGTGTATATAGATACGTGTATATATATATATATATACATACGTATATATATATATACGTATATTCGAGAAGTAAAATAAAGAAGAAAAGTTAGGTTAGGACGACGTTCGGGAAGAGAGAGAAGAAGATAAAAAAAAAAAAAAAGAAAAAGAGAAGCATGAGGAGAAGGAGATAATTCTTCTGACAAAAAAGAAAATGAAAAAACAAAAAAAAAACGAATTAATTCTTATTTGCTTGTTTCCCTTCTTAAGTTCTTCTTCTTCTTCGTCTTCTTCTTCTCATTTTTTTTCTTTCCACTTTTTCTTCTTTGATTCTTGTTCTCCTTTTAAACGCCTAACTCCACTACTATCATTCACTCCTTGCATCAAGTTTCTGCAAATTATTTCTCGCTTATGAAAACCTGATACATCTAACAGCGTCGCTGAACTGAGAACACTGCGATATTATCCACGAGAGAGAAAGAGAGAGAAAAGAGAAAAAATGTGTGTGTGTGTGAGAGAGAGAGAGAGAGAGAGAGAGAAAGAGAGAGAGAGAGAGAAAAAATAGAGAGAGAGATAGAAAGAGAGAAAAAGAGAGGGAGAATAACATTTGTTTTAATAGTTTTATTTGGATTTCTTTTTTCTTCTTCTTTTTTCGTTTATTTTTTATTATTATTTATAATACACGTAACAATTGTTTGAATATAAAAAATTATATTTTTTGATACTATTAATTGATACTTACTGATTATTATTATTATTATTATTATTATTATTATTATTATTATCATCATCATTATTATAACAATAATTAAATGTAAAAACTCGAAATGCGTTTCATCCCTTTCGATGAATAATTTCGACAAAATATAAATTATTCGACGACATTAAAATTAATAATAATAAATAAATAAATAAATAAATAAATAATAAATCATAAATAATAAATAATAATTATTATAAAAAATAAATGAATATAGAGGATAGAAAAAGAAGGAGGAAAAAAGAATTCTTTTAAAAAAGTAATCTTCGTTTCACTTCTCCGCAGTTCTTTATTTGGAATAAATTTCTTTCGTTAAGTACGAAGTTCATTGATCTTTTTGAACTGTGTAGCAATGACGCTTCCTTTAATAAAATTTTTTGTCTCCTTGTACAGAACAAAGAAAGAACAACATATGGACGGTACGCACATAACCGTGAGATTTTTTTCTTTCTTTCTTTCTTTCTTTTTTTTTGTTTTTTATTCTCTTTTCTTTTTCTACCCCATTTCGAGTTGTTCAAACCGGTTCTTCATGTATTTCTACGAATTTTATCGTTGTATTAATATTAATGAGTACATATAGATACGCAAATAATTATAACATTTCGTTCGATATGCGAACGAGTATATCCAAGAAATTATATAAGTCAGTAGGTCAATAAATTCTTCATCCAAGAATTTATTTGGGTCAGTAAGTCGATACTTCCCCCACTCTCATCCCCGTTATCCCAGAAATTTTATTTACGTTCAATCGACCGATACTTTTCTCTCGAAGAAATTTAATTAACTCTACGGTTCGATACTCTTTCATAAGGAATTTTTAATTGGATCAATCGGTCAATACGTTTTCCATCCTTATGAATTTTTATTAAGATCAGTTTGTCGATACTTCCTTCCTTTTTCGAATCCCAACCACCCACCCATCCCCTCATGGATTTTATTTTAAGTCAGGGAGATATTAATTTTTTTTCCTAAGAATTTATATGGATCAATAAGGTCATGGATTTCTTGGAATATAAAAATAAAATATTTTCTTTTTTATAGGTTAACAGTGTCAACGATTAATTATATTTCCTTTCCATAAATTGATGAGACTACATAATCGATTAGTACTAATATATACAAGGTGTCTGATAATTAATATAGAAGATGTATTTCGAAACCGTGTTATCGGTTCCGTGGAAAGCATGTTACTGTCATGTTATCGGAACATACAAAACGGAACACGGAACGCGAAACACAAAACACGAAATATAGAACATGGAACATGGGACCTGGAACATGCAACAACCCCCAAACGTAATTCAGATAGATCGTGGATCATTAATCGCTATTAAAATTCGATGTAGGTTTGATATAACCAATTTCACAATTTCCTTTTATTGCTCTCTCTCTCTCTCTCTCTCTCTCTCTCTCTCTCTCTCTCTCTCTCTCTCTCTCTCTGTATGTCTTTCAAAATTATCGTAGCCTGCTTTACAATAAATATTATTTTCTTAAGTATAAAAAAAACTTAAACGTTCCTGATTATATGATAAAGAACAATTGGACAAAGTTTCATATCGTATTCGACGAAAATTCGTAATGAGATATTTTCAATTAATTACAACACCCAAAGATCAAAGATTTTATAATAATTTTTATTAATAATTTTTTATAGTACCGATTGATTATTATTTTTCGTCTATAATAATTTTCTTTCGATATATTCAATACAAACGTTTCTAATTTTATAATCAGAAACACACAGGCGCATTCACTAAAGATTTTTCATGAATTAATAATAATAATAATAATAATAATAATAATAATAATAATAATAATAATAATAATAATAATAATAATAATTTTTATTACTAATTAGTAAATCGAATAATGAACGATAAATTGAATGAAATTTATCATCGATAATCGTTAATTAAAACCAATTACGCTTGTTCGTTTTTATAATGTTCTTCACCGTTTCTATTTCGAAAACTTTCCACCATCGCTGTTCAACATTCCATCCCCATCTGTAACTCCGACCTCCCACCCTCGAGCCCCTAGTACAAAGCTGTTGCTAACCCCACCCCGTCGAGTCAGGTCTCCGCCTTTAAAATTCGTGAGGTGTGCTATGGTGCGCAGCGACGTTCCTTCTCTATCATGCTGTCCTAATACCGTTGACATCTGCGCGATTTATCTTTCTTCAGCCTTTTAGCGACGAATTGGATACGTCACGCGTGCACGTAGAAAGTGTGAAAGAGATAGAGGAAGAGAGTGAAAGAGAAAGAGGGAATTAAAGCATAGAAAGAGAAAGGAATAGGGAACTACAAGAGATAGAGAGAGAGAGAGAGAGAGAGAGAGAGAGAGAGAGAGAGAGAGAGAGAAAGAGAGAGAGAGAGAGAGAGACTAAAGAAGAAAGAGAGAGATAAATAGATAGGGAGAAAGAGATAAAGAAAAATTAAAGAAGAGAGAGAGAGAGAACTAAAGGAGAGAGAAAGAGAGAGAGAGAGACTAAAGAAGAAAAAAAGAGTGACTGAAGAAGGGTGAGAGTAATAGGGGATGGGAATTAAAGGGCAGGAAGAAAGAGAAGACTACAGGAGAGAGAAAGAAAGAGTGAGGACTTAAGAAGAAAGATAAAGAAACGGATCAAGTTAATAAGTACTTACTTCGTGTCTCTTCCGTATTTCATGCTTTCTATATTCTCTTTCTCATCCTCGATCAAACATACTGAAATTGAATGAAGAATGACTAATTTTACTGATTCGCTCTATAATCCATGATATTAATTCTGATCAGTTGAATATTTTTAACGTAACGTAAATAATAGAAAAAAGAATGAAGGAAAGAAAGAAAAAAAGTAAGAAAGAATGAATGAATGAAGAAAAAAAAAAATAAATAAAGAAATAAATATATGGTGATTCATATGTATTATTGAATATATAAGAATTACTTCCTATATATTATTATAATATATTATATGTATAATTATTATTTATCTTATATTAATATATATAATAATTTATTAGAATTATTAATATTATCGAATATATATATCGAAGTCGTGAAATTGTTGAAATAATATATACTTAATTTCAATCTAAAATGTTCAATTAATATTTTGAAATTATAATATAAAATGTTTAACAATTTTTAGAATTTTTAATAAAATATAATAAAAAATATTTTTAAGAATCGATTCATTTTATAGATCATTCCATATCGAATGATACAGATTAGACCTTTTAAGAGTGAAAAATCTCCGTTTTAAAATTCCATCAAACGATAGAAATTTTTATTTTTAAAAATGTCCATCTTTGGGGTTAAATTTTTTTTTTGTCAAATTTCGATGACCTAATGGTACGATACTATTCTGATTATTATTTTGTTTGTCCTGTTCAAAAAATAAATAATAATAACGATAGAGAAAAATGAAATTCAATGGAAAAGATATAAGCATACTTGCAAGATCGTTAACAATTTCGATCTAAATAAATTCAATACATTCAATCGCTGTTCATTCATACTTTTAAAAAATATTATACATCATTTTCATTTGCTATTTTACGTATTATTTTCTTTCGAGTAAAATGTTTTAATTTTTTTTTCTCTTCTTTTTTTCTTTTTTCTTTTTTTTTCTTTTTTCTTTTTTTTTTTTTTTACAGGAGAATAAATACCGCGTAGAATTTTATTCAACAAGAAGTTATATCGTTATTTGTAAAAACATCCCTTTAAGAAAGCGCGCGAGCAAACAAGAAAGCAAAAATATCCACAAAATTTCGAAGACCATCATCATATTACCCTGATTCCTATTTGTCAACGAAACGAAACGAAACGAAATGAAAAAATAAAAGAACAAGATAAAGAAAAAAGAAATTCAAAGGAAACAATGGAAACTTGCAAGATCAAAGTCAACAATTACAATACAGGAACAATTCTATTTTACATATATTCATATATTTTACAAATTATTCTCTTTGAAATAATACATTTTATTTATTTATTTTTTTCTTTTTTTAATCCCAGGACAACAACTTCATTTTAGAATTTTACTTGAGATAATATTTTATCCTAATTTTTAAAAACATCCCTTTTGCAAGCGAGTAAGCGAACGAGCAAGCAAGCAAGCAAGCAAGCAAGCAAGCAAGCAAGGAAGCAAGCAAGTAAGCAAGCAACCAAACATACCCACCAAATTTCAAAGACCACCAAAATGATACTATCCTGATTCCTGTTTGTCTGTCCTGTGCAACAAGCAAACAAAACAGAACAAAATAACAACAAACAAACAAAGAAAAAAAGGGATAAATGTATTCAAAGTGCTTAGAGATTGGTAAAAAAAAATAAAATCTTGCGTTTCGTGTTAGAGTGATCAAATAAGGTAAAATATCGAATAGGGTTAGGAGAGGGTGGAAAGGGTTCGGATCTTAACAGATTGCTCGGTACTGATTTAAAGATAAATGTAAGCAACAGGAACCCATGAAAACGTTGAGATGAAGCAACGCCGAAATTCCATGGTAAGGGGTCTTCGAAGAACGTGGCAGCCCTTTTATGGGTGTTCTGGGTCTGTTACTCCCTAAAGGGCATACGCCTACGCACTTTTACTAGGAAACCATGAAGAAAGGATTGGTTAGACTTTAACACAAGCCCTTCCAAGATTCTTCGAAAGAAACTTCGAATACAAAAGATGATTTACCATAGAAACGATTTATCATAATTGAATCGTTAAATCGTAAAAGTGATTCAAGAGTATAAAACTTCTTTCTCTTTCTTTTCTTCTTTTTTCTTTTTCTTTTTCTCTTTCTTTTCTTAAAATCAGCTTATTGCCCTAATTCTTACGATGGTTAAATTTAATATTATACGAATATATAAATATATATATATATATATATATATATATATATATATATATTTATAATATGTGTATGTATATGTGTATGTATATTATTGCAAAATATGCGCAATGGATTAATTTTGTTTTTTATTATACTTTTTTTTTCTTTTCAATTTTTTTCTGTTTACTTAAACCACACAAATATTCGTAATCAACTGGCTTATGTTAACGAAAAATTTACAATTTCTAAAATATTCCAGACCTTTTGAAAACATTCCATCGATTATCAACACCAAAAGAATAATTTTACTGATGATAAATCTCTCTCTCTCTCTCTCTCTCTCTCTCTCTCTCTCTCTCTCTCTCTCTCTCTGATTAATATTATAAATTAATAAAATACAATTAATGCTTTTTAGTAATGAAAAAAAAAAAAATGGATGAACATTATCTAAAGAAAAATAATTAACATAATGTATAAATAAATAACAAGCAAAAGTTGATTAAGCCGGACATTGTTTGAAGAAAAATATATCAATTAATCATAATCGTATTCCTTGTTTAATTATGTAAGAGTATAAATAAATAATTATCATAAAACGTTCTTTGGAATCATCTCTGACGCATCGTTTATGTTCCGATTAAATCGAGTTATGTTGTACCCAATCATCGAAGTATAATATTTGTTTACTGTGTCAGAGTTCGGCCTGGTTAAGTATAATTTTTTTTCTCGTTCTGTTTTGTTTTCTTTTTATTTACTTATCTTTCTTTTCTTCTTTTTTTTTCTTCTTTTTTTTTTTTTTTTTGTTTCTTTTTGTTTTTTCTTTACATTATCATTTTGTACCAAACAAATATTATTTACCAACGAATAATCATACCAAATTCCCTTTGTCCGTCAATCTTTAATGTCCATTTAAATAATCTCAACGTATCTGGATATATTGGTATATATGTATATGTGGTATACACAACGTATCTCGATAGAGCAGTTCGCAGTACTTCAAGGTCGGGTTTGCATGGACACGCATGTAAATGAATGGGGACTGGATAGGGCAGTGTAACAGGCTAACAAAGAACGCAAGGAGTCTTTCAAGGGTCTTATAGGCCTTTTAAAGCTGCTGAACAAAGACAGTAACAGTAACAGTACCACCAACACCAGCAGCACCAACATCAGCACCATCAAATACACACACACACACACACACCAGTATCAGCATCAAAAATATCACCACCACCACCATCATCATCATCATCAGTGATAATAGCAACACTACAATAATTAAATTAAATGATGGTCTATGAATTTATTCATCGTCATTCAGAAATTTGCAATCCAAAGTTTTCAATTACATAAGAATAGATTTATTATTAAATATCTATCGAATATTATTATTATTATTATCATCATCATCATCATCATCATCATTATTATTATTATTATTATTATTATTATTATTATTATTATTATTATTGTTATTATTATTATGCTCGTATTAATCGCTCCTTCTATTTATTACGCGATCAAAGAGAATAAATAATAATTGATGTCGTTTTGATCTTGACGAATTGTTTATTTCTTTTTTTTTTATTTTTTTTTTTTTTTTTAATAAAAAAGAAACAAAAGAAATAAGAGAAAGGAAACATGAGAATCTATAGGGCGTTTAACTGTCAATCAAAATTTTCACGGGTAATCACGATACGACACTCTTACGATTACCTTATCAAGCCTACAGAAATTCAGAGGAGTTAGGATATACATACCTATCTACATACATGCGTATATATATACATACATACATACATACATACATACATATATATATATGTGTGTGTGTGTGTACTTCGTTTCACCTACCCGTGTTTAACAACGTACCACACCCAACTCATTGCAACGAACCCTATTCGCAACCCTCGTTTTAGACGAATCGTGAATACACGTTAGGGGTGCAAAGTATTAGGCTGTTACGTTCATAGAAGAGGGATCATTTGGGATAGATGTAAAGAGGGAGAAAGGGGTGGGGTGGGGTGGGACGGAAGGGACGAAAAAGAGGGTTGATTCGCAACATGTAGGGATGCTGAGTTCTACCCAAACCGGTGTTCAATGGCACCCCATTGTGTCATTCATCGATTACCTACTACTTTCTGTTACGCCAACCTTAACCGCATATCGATCGGAACACATATACGTTTTCTTTCGGGTCAAATGAATTTATTTCGTAAGTTTAAAGGAAGTTGATATTTTTCTTTCGTTCTTTTTTTCTTTCCTTTTTCTTTTTTTTTCTCTCTCTCTTTTTCTTTTCTTTTTCTTTTTTGCTCGCGTAAATTACAACGACGACACTGTAAATTTTTACGAAATGTTTTTCTTCGGGGTTTTCTTTTTTTTCTCTCTAATTGTTTCTCGTTTTTTTTTTTTTTTTTTATTTAATTAATTAATCCTGAATATCTTGCAATATTCGTTTTCGAGTAATTAAACGATACTGATTTATTGTTGAAATGTTTACTGTCAAGAAAAAAGAAAAGAAGAAAAAAAAAAGAAAAAAGAGAAAAGAAATATTAAGAGGACGTTTAGATTTGACCTCGGTTTTCTGTCTTTTTTCTTTTTTCTTTTTTCTTTTTTCTTTTTTTTTTTTTTTTACTTTGAAACGACCAATTACCAGCAACGAAATTAGTTGGATCAATTTACTCGAAATCGTCGCGATGACGAATATAAAGGGAGAAAGATAAAGAAAAAACAAGAGAGAAAAAAGAAGAAGAAGAAGAAGAGGTAAAAGGGCAATTCTTTTGAAGACTTGTTGATATAGTTCAGACTCAAAGTCGTTCTTGGTTTCCATGAAAATAATACTTTATTTAGAATGTCGAGATGTCTGGACTCTTGAGTCTGTCTCGAGTTTATCATTCTTCTCTCTCTCTCTCTCTATATATATATATATATATATATATATATACGTACCATACACATACATACACACACATGGAGACATAACACGCGTGTATGCATGCATGTACGCACGTACGCAGACGAAATGAAAGAAATATGAAAGAAAAGGAAGAAAATAATAGTAGTAGTAGTAGTAGTAGTAATAGTAGTGGTAGTAGTGGTAGTAGTGGTAGTAGTGGTAGTAGTGGTAGTAGTAGGGGTATACTGTAGAAATAAAGTCAAAGCTCACTGAAATTCCAAGTCCAGTTATCAGTTTGTCACGGTTTCTCGATCGGTCGTGACGTCTCGTTGGATTTTTAACGTTAAGTAAATTATATTAAACGAAAATACGAGAAAATACGAACGAAAAGAAAGGAAATAGGAAAAAATAGAATAGAAAAAAAAAAAAAAAAAGGAAACAAAACAAAGTAAAAGTATTAAGAGAGATATATTATAGAAAGAAGAGATCATAGAAAAGGGAAAACTTTTTCCTTGATCATTCGACGATCATTATTGTTCGGCCTTGACAGTGAACTTGTTCTAACATAAACAATTGATTGATTCTCGAGTACGATTCTAAAGTTCGTAATTTTTTTTTTTTAACGAATGGACGATTTTTTTTTTTATTTTTTCTTATAAATAATTCGTTTAATAATTCAAATTAATCAACGAAAGTAGGCGAAACGTGATTCCGTTCGTGACTTATAGCTCGTTTTAGTTTTTCTTTTTTTTTTTTTCTTCTTCTTTTTCCTCTTTTTTGTTCTTGTTTTCCTTGCGCGCCCGTGTGCCTTTTTTCTTTCTTTTCTTTCTTTTTTTTTTCTTTTTTTTTTACACATTTCTTTTTCTTTTTTTATCGACAACATCCACGTCTCTTTCTCTCTCTTGAAGATTTATCGCAATTTGCGTCAATCGATTTTTCATTATCAATCGTTTCTCGACCTTTCATTATAATAAATGCAATACTAATAATCCTTCATTAAAACTCGATATATATATATATATATATGTGTGTGTGTGTGTGCGTCTGATTACTTAGGAAATTATAAGAACTGTGACTTTTGTATTTGACGTAAGTGACACGAGTGAAAAAAGTGATGAATATGTTTTAGAGATGTTAAATAATTAAATAATTAAATAAATAAATAAATTAATTATAATTAATTATTAATGTGCATTAAATCTAAACAAATCGAAGGAATACAGTTTTAATATATAAACGAAAATGTTTCTCAACGAAACTTTGTTAGTGCTAACTTATACGGCCAATATTATGTCCAGGCTACCTGAACAAAAGAAATTAAGTTCGCTCGATGATCCTAATGATTTTTCTAATCAAACTACGACAACACTTTCGCCGGAAGAAGAGGAAAATAAATTCGAATTCGAAGATCGTAAGTGTTTCTCATTGACTTTTTCTTTTTGTTTCTCTTCCTTTTTTTTTTCTTTTTCTTTTTCTTTTTTTTTTTTTTTTTTTTCTTTTAAATACTTGTAAAAAAAGCAAACAATTGTTTTCAAACATAATCGAAACTAATTTTATGTGTTCTTTAGGATGGACTTAAACAATTTTGTTTTTTCTTTCATTATTAATAACAATAAACATATTATAAAATTAAATTATTAATTATTATCGAAGAGAAAGAAAGAAAGGGGGGAGGGGGATAAAAAATATTCTTCTGTAATTCAAAATCATTACTTGATAATAATAATAATAATAATAATAATAATAATAATAATAATAATAATAATAGTTATTATTATTATTATTATATCAAAATAAATCATAACAAATTTATTTAATCATTATTTTTTTAATCATTATGTTTTTTTAATATACAAAAGTATATATATATATATATATATATATATATATATATATATATATATATAAAGAGTGCTAATTCAACGACGAATAGACAAAACATGGATTCATATAAAGCTATATTCAACTAATAAAATGACGTAGACAGATATTGATAACAGTATTGATAACCTTTCTTAGGTCGAATTACTTTGTCTGTCTCTTTCGAATTTTAACTTAATAATAAAGAACGGTGTGTATGTACCTTTAACAAATTTTTTATTTTTATATGTACAGATGCATATATATATATATATATATATATGTATGTATGTATTTTACGTAAATGTAAATAAGTATTGTATAATAAAAAAGAGCGCGATAATACGTGTACGTAATATGAATTTAATTGGTTATTAAAAAATCTATTTTTTTTTTTTTTTTAGATCTAACTACAAATTATAATTAATACAAATTAATTTATTACGTACACATTTTTCGTTTCTTTTTTTTTCCTCTTTTTCTTTTTTTTCTCCCGTTATATTTTTGGTCCCCATTCGAATGATTGACCGTCGTACAGATCGTTTAAGAATTATGATATTCTACAGGCGTTTTTAATAAATCCATTCTTCTTTGATTTATAATTTTTAATATTATGATAAAAAGTTTGTACTATTATTACATTAACAATTATTAAAATTAATAATATATCGATGGGGTTATTTATTTTTCTTTTTTTTTTTTTTTTTGTTCTTTTATGTATATTATATATTATTTCGAACGTCATACTTTATTTTCTTTTATTTTATTCGGAATGGTTAGCGCATAGATTGGAATAGAAAAATGGGGAAAAAAAGTTGTATCACTTGATATAATATCGATTTATTATCGATATTATTTCAATCATCTTACGATTAATTATGTCTGCACATTTATTTATTTATTTATTTATTTATATAGAATGGTACATGTGGAGGTGTTACGAGCCCTATGGTTGTTTCTACATCGGTGCACCATGGTCAGGAGAAAATCGTCCTGTTTCAATGTTTCCAGCTCGACCAGATAGTATCAATCCACGTTATTTACTATATACACGTAATTACATAGATCAACCCCACGAATTGAAGATTGATCATTTCGATACGATCAAGAGTGCATTGTTTCGATTAGATAGCAATTTTTACTTCATTATACATGGATTTTTAGACAACGGCGATAACACTTGGGTAATGGTGAGTATCTAAATGAAATAACAAAGAAAAAGAAAAAAAAAAAAACAAGAAAAAGAGAGAAGTCGATAAAATAATTTTCTACTTTCGAAAATTTTTTCTTTCTTTTCATCTTTCTTAATTAATTTGAATTAATTAATAATTGTAATCGAATAATCTTTTAGAGAACACTGAATGAATTATTATTGCGAGAAGATTGCAACATTTTAATCGTAAATTGGATAGGTGGAGCAGGTCCGCCATATACACAAGCAGTAGCCAATACGAGATTGGTCGGTGCAATGACAGCTCGATTGGCGGCTCAATTAATAAATATAGGTAAAATTTTACCAACGAAGATGCACATTATTGGACACAGTCTTGGAGCGCATACAGCTGGTTACGTTGGTTATACATTAAGGCTACGTTATCGTCACATTTTGGGAAGGATTACAGGTTAGAAAAGAAAGGCGGGAGATTTGAATTTGACCGCGAAAAAGGAAAGAGAGAAAAGGGAAGAAAAAAACGAAAAAAAAGAAAAAAAAGAGAAGTAAAATTTCTCGTCATATTTGACGCGGATTTCTTCTCCCCTTCTCCTTTTTTCAAAGTCAACGACTTCGTTACTACGCTCACGACGATCATCGTACTTCGTTCTTTCGTTCGTACGTTCGTTCGTTCGTTCGTTCATTCATTCGTGCGTAACCCGAACAATCCCGAACTCCTATCCTTCATCTCTTCGCAGACACGTGGTACTGTCGACACTCCGGAGACATACGAAGATGGCCGATCGAATCCCAACCGATCAGGGTAACAGCTATGAAGGAAGAGAACCTTCGAACGACCTGCTTTTACCTCTCTCACTGACGTTTTTTTCTGTCCGCTCTCTTTTCTTTCTTTTTTCTCTCTTTCTCTCTTTTTATATTCATATCTATCGTCTTCTTCCATTCATTTTTAGAACATATAATAAACGATAGAAAGCTAATCTCTCTGTCTCTCTCTCTCTCTCTCTCTCTCTCTCTCTCTTTTTCTTGAGTCAAAAGGTCATTCCAGTTATTCCAAAGAAATCGTTTAAAATCCTATGTGAATACGAAGATAAATAAAAGTTAAAAACATTTAACGATCTCTTTCTCTCTCTCTCTCTCTCTCTCTCTCTTTCTCTCTCTATCTCAATTTCTATCTCACTCTTTAGAATTTACGTACGTATGCACGTATGTTCTGAAAGTATTATACATGCGTTTACATATTTAAATATATATATACACAAAAACACGTACACACATACGTAAGAAAAAAGGATGGCAAAAGAAAAATATCTTTCGTTTGCGTAATCGTGCAAAAAAAAAATTATGCACATACAAATCTAAACTCGTAAAGAGGTTATGCATGCTTTTTGTTCTGCGAATAGAGAAACTATATATATATATATATATTTATTTTAAAGAAAAAAGAAAGTAAATGGAATCTTCAATCTTTATTTTTCTTTTCTTTTCTTTTCCTTTTTTTTTTTTTTTTCCTTTTGCGATAACAACAAAACAGATCGATCGATATTTATGGACATACATCGGTAACAAAGAAAAAATTATCCAGCTTTATTATTACGTAAGCTATCGATCCCATCGGGAAATATCAGGATAGTAGGACGTGCTTGAAGTTATCGTGTCCCTTTACGAATTCTTCTATCCTGAACGAAGGGACCATTGATCTTTCTTTTATCTTTTATCTTTTCTTTTTCTTTTTTCTTTTCTTTTTTTTTTTTTTTTTCCTTTTTTTTCTTTCCCTCTTTTAACAATTATTCCATTTTATTTTAATTAATTGATAAACAAATATATTTATTTATTTCTAAATGGATAAATATATTAATAAATATAAAATATATTTTAATTGTTTTAATGATCGTATGATTCGTTTATAACAAAAAGTATCTATATATATATATATGTGTGTGTATGTGTGTGTACGTTTCATTATGCTTTCTGTCTTTTTCACATCCTGTTATTATAAAAAAGGAAAAAAAATCGTCTAACTTTCTTTAACAAAGCATGTGCGAAATTAATTTTACACGTACACGAAAAAGATCACACTTCCTTCTTTACGCAATGTCAGATGTAATAAAGCATTTCGTTAGTCCATATATGACGATGTTACGACGAAATACGCGCACAAAACTATCCTGTAACTCTTACTTAAATATATTCTCTTAGTCGACGAAAAAGAAAAAAGAAAAAAGAAAAAGAAACAAAAGGAAGAAGAAAGAAAAAAGAAAAAGAAAAAGAGCAAAAAATTGCAATAATACTAATGACATTTTGTTCATAAATCAAAGCGCAAACCTAAGATAATGTTTTCTGAGAGAAAGTTGCAAAAAAGTGAGAGAGAGACAGAAAAACAGAGAAAGAGAAAGAGAAAGAAAAAAACAAAAATTCCAATTAATAATTAATTATCTCGGATCGTTTATATAAAATACAAATTATTATTATTATTATAATAAACAACAGGATTGTTATTCAAACGAAAGAACAAAATTTTTTAAATGGCGAACTTTTCGAGTTTCTTTCCTTTTCTTTTTTTATTTTTTCTATTCTTTTTTTTTTTTTTTTTTTTTTTCATTCCATTAACGCAAATAATCCTGCGTACTTTTATACTTACACATATCCAAAGTCATAATGACATATTCATATATATATATATATGTACATATATATGTATACATTGCTAATAATTATTGTTCGTCTTACTTTGCTATTAAGGTCTCGATCCAGCGGAGCCACACTTCAGCAATACCTCGCCTATGGTACGACTCGATCCAACCGACGCAATGTTCGTGACAGCAATTCACACCGATTGTAATCCATTTATCAGCGGTGGCCTTGGTATTACTCAACCTGTTGGCCATATAGATTTCTATCCAAATGGTGGTCGCAATCAGCCTGGTTGCAACGAGGGTGTACTCAATTCGATCACCTTGGAACGTGGTAGTTTCTTTCGTGGTTAGTCATATTTCTCAATTGATTAATAATATCCATATACATGGTGTCACATAATATTCTTTATAATATTTATCGTGATATTCTTACTTTTATTAAAGGAAAAAAGAAAAAAAGAAAAAAAAAAGGAAAGAAAAAAGAGAGTAAAGAAAATTTCAGGTTGTTACAAAAAGAATATATTAAATGTACAATATCCTTCTATTATATTTGTCCTTATATATTTTTAATTTATTTATTTTTCATCTCTCTCTCTCTCTCTCTCTCTCTCTCTCTCTCTCTCGCGCGCGCGCGCGCGCACGCGATATCTCTTTCTTTTATTTGTACAAGATGTTTAACAAATTTTGAAAAAAATTTATCTTTTTTTTTTACAATGTCTTTTTGCATTCTTCTTTTTGGAGAATAGAAAATAATTAAATTTATTTAATTTAAAATTTTTTCGATTTAATTTCTTTCTTGCTAATACGTTATTGTTATTTCTCTTCTTTTGTGTTCCTTTTTTTCTTCTTTTCTTTTTTCCTATAAATTATAATAGATAGTAATTATTAATGTTATTTTTTAAAAAATTTTTTTTTATTTTTTCTAAGGTATCAAGAGGTTCTTAGGATGCAATCATATTCGAAGTTACGAATATTTCATCGAGAGTATCAACACCAATTGTCCATTCATAGCGGTTCCCTGTACGTCTTGGGATAAATTTCAAGAGGGTAGTTGCTTCGATTGCGTCGATCAATATTGTCCTAGATTTGGTCTGGATTCACAGCCTGGGAATTATCATGCTTCTGTTTTCTTAATGACAGGCTCGGACAAACCATTTTGTAGTTAGTAATTTCTATCACACGTATAAACCTACTAATTATTTTGAAATCTTCGATTGAAAAAAAAATAAAAAAAGCCAATGATTTTTCTCTAAAATGTCGCTTATCTGAGATTAAGATATTTAACAGAATATTTTAAAATCCTCCATATAATAAATTCTCTCTCTTTCTCTTTCTCTCTTTCTATGACACAGGGTTCGGTAAAAGTTCTTAAGTAATCTTGTCCCTATTTTTCTTTTTTTTTTTCTTTTTTTTTTTTTTATTTTCTTTTTATATCGATTATAGCCTTTCGAAATTTTTCAGACTAATTTTTCGATTTCAACTTGATTTACGATCTTACGAAATAATTTAATAAAGTTTAAAATGTAAAAAAAAAAAAAAAAAAAGAAAAAAGAAATAATTCCCGATAATCATTCCTAGGAAACGTTTCTTAATTGCACAAAATGTGCCTGTTAATTAATTAACGAACTATCACGTATCTGTCGTTATGAGTAATTAATATTTTCCCAATATTTTTCAGAGGCTCATTATCGCGTAACAATAAATATTTCGAAAACGAACGAGAGTTTAAGTTATGGCGGAGAAGTGGGCATGTTTTTCATTAGAGTTATCAGTGCTAATGGAAAACAAACAGAGAAGATGAAACTCAGTACTAATTCGAAATATTATGAGCCTGGTAGTGTACACAAAATTGTATTACCTGGCGATGTAATAGGTAAACCAGAATCTGTTGAAATCACTTGGGAATATCAGACTTCTATGTTCAATCCTTTAACATGGAGATTTCTTCATACACCACGTGCTTATATCGATTCATTGACGGTCGATAATCTTGAATTTAATCATGGGTATGTACTACTTGATAATTTTCTTTTTTTCTTTTTTCTTTTTTTTTTTTTTTTTTTTTGCAATAATCAATTCTAACGATCCTATAGATCCTATCGATATTTTACTTCGTTCATACAATTTTTTAAAACTATCCAAACGACATGTCATCATTTCTATTATTACTGAACAATAATATTTCATATTGATTTATTTTAAAGTTTATTTTCAATTCTAACTTATCCCTTTTCAATAATAATTTTTAATAAGGATATATTATTAAATTAAACGTTGAAGAAAAAAATAAAAGAGAAAAAGAAAAACGAACTATCCTAATATATTCTATTTACTCAATTATTTTATATAAAATTAATTATATAAGATTTATTGTAATATTCGTTAATGCTTTTATATATCTATATATATATATATATATATATATATATATATATATATATATATATATAAATGCAGACAAAAATAGTAATTAATTTATAATTAAGTACTATATATATATATATCATCGTAATAATTATCTTTTTTTTCATTAGAATCACGGTCTGTCCAGATGAGACAAATACACTGATAGCGAACAAGCCAAAGATCTTAACAGTAGAAAATTGTGGCAATACCAATACCAACGTTGTATCAACCTGAACATCTTCAAGATTATTATCATATTGAATTGTTGCAAAAATCATGACAATAAATAACTCTGCCATCATTATCAACGACAACGATAACAATAACGAGGAAAAAAATTGGAAGGAAGGAAAAAAAAAATAATAATAATAATAAGAAGAAAGATGACAAATAGATTGTACGATTAATCTAAACTCATGCTTCAATCGACTAGGATATATTTTCGCCAAGTTTAATTTATTGCTCGACGATTCATACAAGTTGTCAAGGTACTCTCATCAAGTTTCCTTATGTTAACATCTCATCCTTCTTTTTCTTCTACTTCCTTTTTCCTTTTTTACTTCTTCTTCTTGTTCTTCTTCTTCCTCGTCCTCTTTTCTCTCTATATATACATATGTATATACGTACATACATATTAATACACACATACACATACACACACAGATGCACACACACACATATATAAATCTTTTATTGAACGCATGTAATAGAGTTAGTTTCGCTGAATGATCAGTGGTACCAACTTTAATACACGAATGAATCTAATCCTTTCACTGTCATTATGCATACATGCATCTTTCACCTTGGCACTTACTTTCATGCGTGACCGGTAAATCGAAGACTATTAATCCAATCATTTGTGATTATAACTCTCTTTA
>NC_060969.1:3530614-3533114 GCF_910589235.1 Vespa crabro | reverse complement strand
TTTCTTTTTTTTTTTTTTCTTGTAAAATAAGACAAATTAATAATGCCAATCGATGAAATGTATGAATAATAAATATGTCTTAGAGATTAATTGTATCTTATGCAACTATCGATTGAGAATCGATCGTGTGTACTTCCGTAAGAAAATGTAGTAGTTTCCCTCTTTAATCGTACGTGAATCATGTATGTACATGTATATACGTATTATACTTATATGGATGAATGCATAAACACACACACACACACACACACACACAAACGTAAATACAAATTACAACGTATACCCTGAAAAGTTCGTAATGATAGTCCCGAAGAGAACGTGCACGCGATATATACCTTTCACAACGTTATGGTACGTCCAATATTATTTCTTTAGAGTCATCAGTTTGAATCTTCAATGATCATCCTTTTGATGATCTTTACGAAAGAAAAGAAATCCATTGAACGCCATGAAGATGGTAACGTTAGAGTTTCCTCGGCTTCGAGAAACGTCGAAGAATCGTGAGATATCGTGAAAGCGTGACGAAAGGGTCAAGGTCATATCGAATCGGAAGGTCGTGTGTGTGTATGTATGTATGTATGGCGGGTATGCACACATATACTAACAATTACTTAAGAAAGAGAGAAAAATATTATAATCGAAGAGTGAACTGAAATAATTGGAAAAGTTCACGCTAACCCACGTGTACGCACGTCAAACATTTAAAAAGAAAAGAAAAAAAAAAAAGAAAAAAGAAAACAAAGAAAAAGATTTACAATTGAAAGTGAAAGAATTTTCATTTTTTAACTATCGAACGTTTTAATTCAATAAATCGATTATTGACAAATTAATAAATATAATGAATTTACATAAAAGATTTTATTCCTTTATTCTTATATATTAAAATTGAATTATTTCGATAAATTTTATTTGAGTAACGAAGTATATTAATAATAATAATCATAATAATAATAATAATAATAATAATAATAATAATAATAATAATAATAATAATAATAATAATAATAATAATAATAATAATAATAATAATAATAATAATAATGACAATGATAATAACAATAATAATAATTTCTGATAAAATACTGCGTATGGTAGATTGTAATTAAAAAAAAAAAAAAAAAAAAAAAAACAAAAAGCAAAGAAAAAAAAAAGAAAAAAAAAAAAAGAAGAAAAATCATCTTTTATTCTTTTTCTTTCTTTTTACATCGTTCTAGTATAATCGTACTATATAATACGTCAGTTTGGATTTAAAATTGATTCACATGAGGGAATGATTAAAAGATACGGAAGATCGTAATTAATTCTAATCCTTATAAGCACTAATTATAATGAATTTACCTTTATTATACTTTTTCATTACTTCGTATTTATATATTACTTAGATATTATAATATCTATTGTATCAATTGAATATTATTATAGATTTTATCGTGATTTAAAAGATACGTAAGATCAAAGTTTAATATAAATATGGATAAATAGATGTATAGATAGTTAGATAGATTAGTGAGAGGGATATATATATATATATATATATATATATATATATATATATATATATAAAGGAAAAAAAAAGAAAGAAAGAAAATAAAAATCTAAGAGAGAGAGAGAGAGAGAGAAAGAAAGAGAGACGAAGCGAAACGGAACATTTTGATAGACGTTGCACTCGCTCACAGACCATTACGTAGAAACTCCCAAGTGTAACCACTTTCGCAGCCACAAGTCGCATCTGCATCTATGGATCGCCATGTACAGGCACGCTACTTCCGCCTTGGCTACCTCGTTAAATTGAAAACGTGCTTGTTAACCGTGATTAGATAGAAAATTAAGCGATTGAATCGTTCCCTTAATTAACATGACTTTAGAAAAGATAGAAGACGAAAAAAAGGGGAATGTAAAAAGGAAAAGAACAAAAAAGAAGAAGAAGAAGAAGAAGAAGAGAACCCAAGTGGAGAAGATGCGATCTTCTTGGATGTGTAACTCTTTAAATTCTAAAAGAAAAAAAAAAAAAAAAAAAGAAAAAGAAAGAAAGAAAGAAACAAGAAAAGCACGAAAGATAATCTTCGGATAACATTCATCGTCGTTTAATACCAATCATTTTCTTCACGTTTATATCTAAATCGCGTTGATCGAGCAAATGATCTTAATTTTTTTTAAATGCAATTACTCTCTCTCTCTCTCTCACTTTCTCTCTTCCTCTCTCATTCTCACGCTTGATTTTTAATACAAAAGAAATATATCGAATATCTTAATAGAAATTGAATATAATATAAAAGAAAAAAAAAAAAAAATAGAAACGATATAAAATTTATATATCTACATAAAGGAGACATCTTCTTCCCAATTAAAAACTTATTCCTCCTAATATCAATTCTAAATCGCATATATTTATCGGAATATATCAATTTGATTCCCAGGATACTTCGTATATCCTGAATGTAATTATTTTCTAATTATCTCGTTTAAATTCTAATACTCAATCGTTTCTACGTTATAATTT
>NC_060969.1:3425614-3523114 GCF_910589235.1 Vespa crabro | reverse complement strand
AGGGAAAGAAAAATAAGTGGAAAAGAAACAAAAAAGGAAAAAAAAAAAGCAAAAAAAGAACAAAGAAAGAATCTTCGTGAAGATACTTTTGAAAAAATATCAATAGAATTGAAGGGTGTCATTTTTGTGTTGAATAAAAGAAAAAAAAAAAAAAAAAAAAAAAAGAAAAAAGAAAAATTAAAAAAAATCTCTTAAAAATCCTAAGGCACATTATCTCATTAAAATAAAAACAATATCATTGTCAAGTTTAAGGAAAAAGAAAATTATTACTTTCATACATGATCGATATGATTCTTTGTTCTTACAATAATACTGAACTAATATCATTATTCTTAATTCTTTAAAGAAAATAAAAAGAAAGAAGTGAAATAATAATTGATACGGAATGAAATTTAACATTCGTCCTTTTCTTTTTTTTTTTTTTTTTTTCTCTTTTTTTCTTCAGGATGAGGAGGAGCGATACGAGTAAATACGACGTCTCCGAGGTCGCAGGAGTAACCATTTTGCTCCTCGTCGCATTGACTCCTGTTCTTTGCTCCGCCGGAATCCTGGACCCCTTTCAATGGGCAAGAAGCGATCGAATCGAAGTGAACATACCATGGTTACCATGTAATTACCATTTTCTATACACCTAATCCGCTTATATGTGTATATATATATATATATATATATATATATATATATATATATATATATATATACATAAATAAAACTACGACAACAATAACAACAATAGTAATAATAACAAATGGAAAGAAAAATATGTATAAAAAAAAATATATATATATATATATATACAATTGAAATATCGCGATTTTAAAAAAAAATTCATACTATATACTTTACAGTTGAGAACGAAACAAGGTGTTACGAAGAATTAGGATGTTTGAACATAACCAGAAGTTGGTATCATTTGATGCATCGACCACTCAACATATTTCCTTTACCAAGAGAAGTAATCAATACCAGTTTCATACTTTACACCAATGACAATCCAACTGTGGTTAGTACGACAAAATGTTAAAACGTTTTAAATCATTTCAATCATAATTATAATTTAATAAAATTAATGAAAATCATGATTATATAGGGTCACGTATTAATGGTAGCCAAGGAAAAATCGATCAAATATTCGAACTTTGATCCTAAACGAAAAACTAAATTCATCATTCATGGTTTCATTGATACACCACTTAGCAGTTGGGTAAAGGTATTACGTGATATAATATAAATATATTTTTTTTTTTCAAATTTTCTAATAATTAAATGTAACGATAAATAAAATAACAAACGAATTAATATTCAATTATTTAGGAAATGAGAAACGAATTATTAAAACACGGTGATTACAATGTAATTGTGGTTGATTGGGCCGGTGGTAGTTTACCACTTTATACTCAAGCTACTGCCAATACCAGATTGGTTGGCTTAGAAATAGCTTATCTTATCAAACACTTGCAGGTAAAGTCAATATTGTTAATTATATTACAATGATTATTCTTATTACTATATAATTTGTCTATATGCACTTTTTATAATGGCGTTTGTTTGTTTGTTCTTTTCTTCTTTTTTTTTTTTTTCTTTTGGATGAAATGAAAAAAAAAAAATAAAATAAATAAAAAAATAAATAAAACAGACCAACTACGGATTGGATCCAAACGACGTACATCTGATAGGTCACAGTCTTGGTGCACATACAGCCGGTTATGCTGGTGAAAAATTACGTGGTAATATCGGTCGAATAACAGGCTTGGATCCAGCTGAACCATATTTTCAAGGAATGCCAAGTCACATTCGTTTAGATTATACTGATGCCCAACTGGTCGATGTTATTCATACAGACGGAAAGAGTATATTTTTCTTAGGTAGGTCAATTTAAAATCAAGAGAAAAATAAAAATGTACACATTTTTTTTTGTCATATACATATATATATATATATATGTATATGTATATGTGAAAAAACCGGGGAAAAAAAAAAATAAATCATGTTAATACTAAATCATAAACGAAATTTCATCGCTACACACATATTTTTTTGTTGTAGAAAATGAGATAAGAAAAAGAATATCGAAAAAAGAAAAAAAAAAAAATAAAGAAGGCATTTTTCTTCGTTCAATTCAATTCATTAATTAATTCGTACAAATAACAATTGCAAATGACATTGAATCAATCGACAAAAAATGAATTTATTATAATTCCTTGTGCGTCCTAATAGAAGTGAAATTTCAACGTACAATATATATTATTTATAATTTTATATTTTATTTCATAGAAGGAAGAAGAGAAAAAAAAAGAAATAGAAAGAAAATGAAAAAAAAAAAAAAAAGAAAAAGAGAGAAGAAATTTACATACGTATGTGCATACAAATATATTCCTTATCTGTTAATTAATATTAAAAATGAAAAAATGGAGAAATATTGATATTAAATTTGTTAATAATTAATTAAAAGATGAGGGTTGAAATGATATTTTCTTTTTTGTTTTTTTTTTTTTTTTTTTTTTTTTACAACACGTCTATTCACTTGAAATTTATGAAATTTCATTTATGATTTAATTCAATTACTATTAATCGTCCGATTAAAATATTAATAAATCCGATGTGATGATGAAAAAATTAAATAAATAAAAAAACTATAAGGGCTTCCAGGTTATGGTATGAGTCAAGCTTGTGGACATTTGGACTTTTATCCAAACAATGGAAAGGAACAGCCAGGTTGTACGGATTTAAGTGAGACAACACCGTCTTTACCATTGACTCTAATACGTGAAGGTTTCGATGAAGCATCACGTGTCCTTGTGGCTTGCAATCATGTGCGTGCCATAAAACTCTTCACCGAGAGTATCAATTCGAAGTGTCAATATATAGCACACGAATGTTCAAGTTATTCAACTTTCCTAAAGGGCGAGTGTTTTTCTTGCAAGGGCAACGATAGTTTAAACTGTGCGATAATGGGATATCACGCTGATTCTAGTCCAGCATTATTAAAACGTACAGCTATTAAACAGGATGTCTCTTCGTTATTAGGATCTAAATTTTTTTTTAACACCGGCAAAGAGGAACCTTATTGCAGTAAGTTCGATGCCAAATTGTAATGATTATGCATTTAATCGTTGTTGCTGTTTTTTCTTGTTTTTTTTTTCTCTCTTTAATCTATATAACATCTTCATGAAATTTTAATTCGTTTTATTAAATAAATGTTAATCGATTTTAATGACTATTATAAATATCTGATATATATATATATTTTTGTTTTGTTTTCTAATAAAACAAATAATTATTATTTAGGAAGACACTATAGAATAACAATCAATCTAGCTAGACCACGAACTGCTGAAAGTTGGGTTCAAGGTTTCATGAAGGTCACTCTTCATGCTGACAACGGACTGATACGTAATATGGATCTAACACCTAGGTGCGATTATAATAATCATGATGGGCTTCAATTATTTTTAAATCTAAATTGGCCAATCATTATGAATTATTCATGGATTCATTTGCAAATTGCAGTGGTTATATGAGACTAGAGCATGGCTCGAGCGTAAGAATGATAGTTGCTCATCCATCAGGTTCAATTGGCAAGATCAAACGTGTCGAGTTATCATGGTCTTACGATATGGACGTGCTTCAACCGCGATCACTATGCTTTTTTTGGTGTAACGATCGACTATACGTAAACAGTGTTAGCGTTGACGTTATGGAATTACCAGGAAGAGGGTGAGTATTTTAATATATATGTAGCTAACATTAAACAACAGGTTAGCGTGATAATAACAATAATAATTACATTTAAAAATTAATTAACAATTTAAGTTGAAATTTTCAACGATAATGCGTTTTTATACTTTAACAATAAGATATGTTCCAATAAATTCTTTCTTTCTTTCTTTTTCTTTTTTTTTTTTTTTTTTTTTTCTTCTTCTATGTGTGTTACATAACAAATAGAAAAAGAGAGACCGATCTCTCCAGCAAGTTATGCTCAGCGAATAGGCAGCAATATGCAGAAATTGCCAGTGGTTCGGCAGCTTCATTCGTTGACAATTGTTGATGATCAAATGAATTCAATTAAAATCTTCGCGCATGGATGAGGAAAACTGATAAATAATATTCATGTATGTATGTTGTACATGGATAAGTGATATAAGTAAGTAAATACATCATACATACAAATTTTCGTCGAGAAAATTTGTTTTCTTGATTATATTACGTAGGAAAAAGAGATGCAAAAGAAAAGGCAAGAAAAGAAAAGAAAAAAAAGAAGAAAAACAAAACAAAACAAAACAAAACAAAAAAAGAAGAAGACAAAAATGAAAGGGCAAAAGTATCAACACTATTTCAACTCCCAGTATATGAAAATGATTTAACATTAAGAATATTACATGCGTGTAAACGCATAACACTCGGTAGAGATCTTTTCCTTATAAGGAAGACAAAAAATAGTAATAAAAAGAAAAGAAATCAATAATAATAATAATAATAATAATAATAATAATAATAATAATAATAATAATAAAATTAATAATAATAATTATAATAATAATAATAATAATAATAATAATAATAATTATAATAATAGTAATAGTAATAATAATAATAATAATAATAATAATAATATTAATAATAATAATAATAATAATAATAATAATAATAATAAAATAGACAAGAAGGCATAGTTGATAAAATTGTTATACTTTTGGTAATGATCGATAGGATTGTTGAAAGTATTTTCTTGCAATTTCTGTTTTTTTTTCTTTTCTTTTCTTTTCTTTTTTTTTGGTTCATTTTTTTTTCTTTTTTTTTTTTTATCATTTTTTATATCCTTTGGACATAGCTAACATTACAAGTAAATTAAAGCATTTTATATAGATTATTCTTCAGCTAAATGTAAAATCTCTCTTCAACAGTATTAATGATTAATCGATTTTATATATTTTGTGTACAAGATATATATATATATATATATATATGTACAAGATATACATATATATATATATATATGATGAATATATGTAATAAGAGATGCGCGCGATGAATATGTGTATGTGCGTGTGTGTCTGTTTGTGTGTGTATGTATGTATGCAATATGTGTGCGCACGAGTTTAATGACGAATGATAATGCATATGTGATTTCGATTATAAAGCTAACATAGTCTAATGTAAAAAATAAAGGATAAGCGATGACATCATCATAAATTACAGTACGAAGCAATAATCATTTGCGTTTAATCGTTTTTTTTTTCTTCTTTTTTTTTGTTTTTCTTTTCCTTTTTTTTTTTTTTTATCTCCCCGTTTCCCCTTTCAATACGACATTTTTTTGTTCGTTCTATTATCCCCCTATTGTTGCTGTATCGTAACTATGACTTAGTCTCTAATTCTATTTTTTTTTTGTTCATTATCTCTACTATGTCGTTTCAATTCTTTTTTTCTTCTTCTTTTTTTTTTTTTTGTTTTTGTTCCTTTTTCTTTTTTTTTTTTTTTTCTTTTTTTCTTTTCTTCTTTATCATCGTTCATTTCTCTACTTTCATCGCGTGGACAAGTAAAACCAAGAAACTATTTAGCCATTATTATTCGCATAGGAACGTTAATTTTTATTTGTGTATTGTGTGCGTACGTACGTATGCATGTATGTATATATGTATGTGTATGCATGTACATGTAAGTATGTATATATTGTATGCGTGTGCGGCTATATATCATTTTGTCATTTAAATATCATTTTTTTTTCTTTTTGTTCTTTTATTTTTTTTTTCTTTTTTCGTTTAATGAAACGCGTAAAGATTTAACTTGTACTCTTCAGGAACACATTGTACACAATGAGAGTGACTGTGTATATCGTCAAATAAAAATAATAGTCGATTCGTGATAGGTTTTTGGGCAGCTCTGTATAACATTGTTATATTTCTTCTCTCTCTCTCTCACACACTTTCTCTCTCTCTCTCTCTCTCTCTCTCTCTCTCTCTCTCTCTCTCTCTCTCTCTCTCTCTCTCTCTCTCTCTCTCTTTCTCTCTATTTCAGAAACTGTGATAAGCGTAACGGTGCCTTTAAACATTTCTTCGCTACAATTACATAGATGAAGCTGAATTTGTTTAACAATAATGATGATGATGATGATGATGATGATGATGATGATGATGATGATGATGTGATGATGACGATGTGATGACGATGATGAGGATGATGATGATGATGATGATGAATAAGAAGAAGAAGAATATATCATCTGTTTTCAATGACAATGTTGAGAGTTCAGAAACATCGTTTAAGATTCTTCATTCATTAATCCCATAAACACGTTGAAATAGTTATCAAACTGATAATGTTAATATGTTAAATATGTTCTATGTAAATGAAATGATGAAATAATATACATATATACATATATATATATATATATATGTATTTAAGATATAAAACGTTTAGGAAACTCAAAAAGAGGAAAAAATCAAAGAAAGTACATCTGCGAGTACAACTTATTGATGTTTTACAATGTTTACTCCTTTGATAAACGTTTTACACGTCTCTCAATCCATCGCTTATACAAAAAAGATCATCGCGAAGAGTGCAGCTATACATGATAACACATGGGGGATGGATCTTGTATCTTACACGAGATTCAACAATGATCGAGTAAAAAAGCCGTCCGCTTGCTTGCTTCGCGCGGTAACAAGGGGATGGTAAAATATATATATATGTATATATATATATATATATACATATATATACATATATATATAAGTATGTATATATACACACATATAAATATATATATATATACATATATATATATATATATAGACATACAATGTGATATATAGAGGGATCTACATAATATAATCTAATAATCTCTATCTCTTTATATAACATAGAATCTGTATATAAATAATAAATAAAAAGTGAGAAGGAGAATAATATGGCGTTATTAGCTTGGTAAAACTTTGAGCACTAAACTTACCAACACGAACATTTAAGGTTTTTAATGACGAGAAATCGTCGGCGACGATAGATGAACAAACAAATAAACGAAAAAAAAAGAAAATAATAATAATAATAATAATAATAATAATAATAATAAAAAAGAAAGTATAAAGAAAAATAAAAATACGAACGTGTAGAGAACAGTGAGATAACTAACAACGGGTGTGAATATACAGCTGATTCATTTGGCATAATAGTCTAAAGTGTTCTTTGCTAGCGTAATAGAATGGTCAGTGAAGATCATCGACCCAAGCAGTGTCTAACGACTCGATCAGAGTACGAACAAAAGCCATTTCCTTTCGTGCATTTTCTAATATAACACGAGGATCTTGTGATGTGCACCGTAAAATGTTTGGTGCCATTACCATTGCAAGATTATTTGCATCCATTTTGGTACGTGCTACTACTTCGGGCCTGGCAAATATCTAAAAATTGAAAAATTTGTTAAAATTTATTATAGCTTAATCATGTAATAAATCCTAATTCTCGATAATGATCATTAGTAATATCAGTTGCGTTAATAATACTATCAAACTAGCATTGTTGGCATAACAACGAGATAAACTATACTACGTATACGTAAAGAATATACCGAGAAGAACGAGTGTATATACGACATTTATCAGTAAACAATGATATCATTTCAACTTATACATTATTATTAATATAATTACTTGGGGGGGGGGGAAGAAAAAGGACAATGTTGATAGCAGTACAGATGGCAATTGTAATGGAGAAAGCTTTAAGTTGTTATGTCAGTCGAATGCTAAAAATGATTGATTGAAGCGCAAAAGATTAATAATAGAAATAACTTGACATACCTGTAAGAATCGTATTAGGTGACACAAAACGCGTCGATTGAGATCAGGCAATCTATCGACGATAGCGGCTACGCTACTTGCTGAAACTTGTGCATCGTCGTGACGCATCGATACGCACTCCGTATAAAAGGAGTCAGGTATCAAAGGCTCGTACAATTCCCGTACCCATAACTTTAATAAGGAAGCAGGAGCATGTGCATCTTGGGACGCTGCCAATATCGCACCATCCTCAAATTTATCTAAGCAGGCTTTCAAAGCACTAACTTCATCGGCATCGGCTGATACTCGGAATATACCTTCCGTTAATGTACCACCACGTACCAATACTTGTCTAGTTAAAGTCGTTTGTATCCATGGTAATTCTCGAAGAGGGAAACGATCTCTTTGCAAAGCCATTACTTCGGATAATGTTGCACCGAACATCGACGCACGGAAAATTTGGATCTATCGTTGAAAATGTAAAAGTTATTCTACAGGCACATTTTATGTATATATATATATATAATTTAATTAGAATATTTATTAGAAATAATTACCCTAGCTTGATCGATATCTTCTATGGTAGCTTTACGTGGCTGTCGTTTACCATGAGCACCAATTCGTTGAAGACGTTTACAGGCAACAGTTGCATAATGACTAACCTGTACATGAATTGGCCACTTAGCAACCTCTGGAAATTGGAAGTTTGGATCACGGTGCCTATTCATGTATCCTTCGAGGTAAGGTTCAAATGTAGCGCTAGGTGGTACAAATGCTAAACAAACGGCCATAAGTTCCCAACCTCTACGAAGACTTTCTTTTCGTGGATTTTCTGTAGTCTGTCTACAGATTTGAACGTATAATTCATCGCGTAAAGGTGGCTTAGAAAATGCTGTATTTACTATGTCCATAGCAACTCCGTCTAATGTCATACCGACGTTTGCCTTACGATCACCCATATATACCTGAACCAATCGAAACAAATTGCAAGCCTCTCTTTTCAATAATTTTTCACCATCTACGACAACCAACATAGGCTGGGGTATTGGATCCTTTGACCAACTGAGAATATCACGGACACTGAATTTCTTTCGGAACAATAATCTCAATCCTTTCGGTCTTCCACAATTCAAATTAAGATTGTCTTGAGCATATTTTTCAATGTCACCACCACTGGTACTATCGTCACGACGTGCTTCATCTAAATCTGTATTATCGTTTCCAGTGATCCCACTTGGCGTAGAAGTTAAGGTGGATGATGGTAATGATACTCGTCTTACACAGGGAACGACAGTATCTTGTGTCTCTGGTTGAGTCACTATAGTCGGCGAAGCTGGTGGAGATGGTTGCGGCCTTGTCAATGTGTCGGCTGTATTATAATAGGTCGCTAAACCAGCAGTATCGTAGTTACCTAGATCTATAATTATAAATAAAAGATAGAAATTAATTTAAATTATTATATTATTGATAAAAAGGAAAATTTATTATATTAATAAAAAATATATTAACCAGCATAATGATCTTCGAGATATTCTTGGCTAGACGAGTCACCCTGATTACTTGCTGCCTCGTCATCGGCAAATTGATCATCAGAATCATCGTCGACTCTTCCTCCGATACCTCCGCTTCGACCACCTTCTTCGTCTAAAGAATCATCACCCTCTTCTACTAACAATGGATCACCAAACTTGTAACAACCTTTAAAAACAAATATATAATATGTATAACATATGATATATCAACACAGGATGAATAATTTAAATACCTGATAGCTTAGCTTGCTGAAGAATATAATGTTGAAGTGGTAACAAATGATCGGCATCCGATAAAAGATTTCCATAGAAAGGAGACAACGGTGGACTTGGATTACCATTACTTCTTTTTTTCTTACTATCCTCCGTATCCAAATGACCTTCTATATCTTCTCCTACGGCACTATTACTACTGCTGTTGCTACTGTTGCTACTACTCGTGTTACTACTAAGTCGCTGCCTAGATTGTTCGTGACTTTGACTTATCAAATAACGCTCATGCATCGCATCCTCATCTCTATCTCTTCTTCTACTTTGCTGTTGCTGTTGTTGCTGCTGTTGTTGTTGTTGTTGTTGTTGTTGCTGTTGCTGTTGTTGTTGATGTAATTGTTGCAACTTTTGCTGTTGCACGAAACTATAACTACGAGCCAGAGGCTGCGACGTGCCTATAAATCAATCACAAACGACGTTCAGTATTTTGATAATGTATAATTTTAAAGGCAATATCGTACAATTATGTACTTACAGTCGAGCGAATTATTGCACGCTGTATTCCTTCTATATTCCTTCTCTCTGTCACGATCCCGTTCTCTTTCTCTCTCGGATACTTCCATACTTCTTTGCTTAGCTACGTTACCAATAATTCCTGTACCTCGCACTAGACTCTTGGATGGATCGTTTCTCTCTGCTAACATTGCCCCATACATATCACGAACATTTGCTTCTGACAATGACGCGGAACATCCATAATGTCTTTTACCTATACTACCTGTAGTATCTTGCTTATTCATATTCCGTGGATGCATGGAACTTGGATAAAAGGCAGAAGTATTGGATTTGTCCAAACTATTAACTCTTTCTCTTTGATGCATTTCCCAATCTCTTTCCCTAAGGAAACGATTACCACTTTCTACCAACGAACCATACTTTTCACCTTGCGATTTATAACTATGACTTATTTGAACTTCTGGCGGACGATAAGGTGGCATTTCTTGCCTAAATACTCTTGATTCCATTAAAGAATCTCTATATGGAGATGTACTTGGTTCAGGACCGTAGGAACCCCTACTACTTTCTTTACCTAAATTTTCAAATATATTTATATAATTGATTTTTTTTTTTTTTTTTTTGAGATTTGCTTCAATAAAAGGATCCTCAGAAATCTTACCATTTTTGTTCTTTTCAAGATCCAAATTTCCTATTCTACCCTCGCGCTGTGCATCTGGGAAAGTCTTTTTCTTGAAAAGAGGTGTACTAGTTGAGAGAGACAATCCCAATGGTGGTGGTTCACCCAATGGTATAGATTTCTGATTTTTAACGCTTTCAAGAGTTCCACTTTTGTGACATCTACCTTCTAATGTGCCGCTATGCTGTCTAGGTGAAGACTGGGCGTGTGCTGGTGGAGGTTGAACCGTAGAACGATGATGATGACGATGTGGTGAGTCTAACAATCGATATCCTGTTGATTCTAAAGACGTACGACTATGGGAGACAGAACTATCACTGGATCGACCAGAATCTTGCGAATGATTATGTTGTCGTCTAGTCGCCGGTACTTCGTGATGTCTATGATGTCGATTATTGTGATGATGATGGTGATGATGATGATGTCGTCTCGAAGAAGGAGACGGAGATGGTGGAGATGTCTGCATATCCACACCGATACCAGATGTTCGAGATTTACTAGCATTACCCACTTGCTATTAAACAAAAAAGAAAGAAAAACAAAAATATATATAAAATTGATATACAAATATCTTTCTACAAATAATAATCTTACCAGTGTAACAGATAAATTAGGATTGTCTTGATGATTGAAACGCATCGAACGACTAACAGGTGTCTGAGTTTGTGTAGACACAGATTCTTTCTTTCTTGATTCTGCATTTTTTTGGACATCACCTCCACTACTACCAGCCGGCTCTGTGTTCTGTTTTAATGTCTACGACAATATTTATATATATATATATATATATATATATATATATATATATCAATTTTTATAGATTAAAAACTGTGAAAAAAAAATGGATAAGATTAATGAATAAAATTATTTACCTGAAGCTTTGCTAATGGGATAATGTCGCAATCAGTTGGACGATGCCAAACAGTTTTCTGAGATGTGGCATTGTAATAATAAAATCTTGAAGTATTCTGATCAAATAATTCCCACCATTGATTATTATCCGTCTTCTTCCTATAAATTATTCAAAAGTTTTAAATGATCCATAACATTTGAATGATTATATATATATATATATTCAATGATATAAAAACTAATAATCTCTTACACAGGTACGCCAGGTGGTGGATCCCATACACATTCTCCAGTAGTAAGATTAGCATACATATGCTCCTTTGTACGTGGTTCTATTATTTCAACCCATTCCATCCTACTGTAATTGTTTTTAATTATGATATCACAATATTAGACACGTATATGGCACAAATTTTTTGCATGCATATATCTATATATTTATATTCTATACAAAAGGAATATAAATCAATTATAAATATAATCAACTGATCAGGATAAATCAAATTAAAATAAATAGATTAAAAAGGATATACTTTTACAGACAAATATTAATAACCCAATAACTAATTGTCAGAGATACATAGGCGTAATCCATTAATCAATTTTCCCCCCCTCCCTTCCCTGACCCGGGAATAAAAGGTATAAGATAAAAATACAAAAGTAATAATCCGCAAAAAAAAGAAAAAGGAAAAAAAAAAAGAAAGAAAGAAAAAGAAACACAAAAAAAGAACATTCGACCTCTATTGTTAAAATCATAAATTGATGGGAATGCTGGTGGCATTACAAGCAACTGCCTGATGTCATGTTATCCGTTTAATTGGTTAAAATAGGCCGCGGAGAGTCATTCGCGCGTAGATCGTGTGCGTATAGTCGTGAAAAAAGAAAAATGAAAGCGCGAAATCGTGAAGGAAGGAAAAAAGAAAAAAGAGAGAGAGAGAGAGACAGAGAAAGAGAGAAAGAGAGAGAGAGAAAGAGAGAAAGAGAGAGAGAGAGAGAGAGAGAAAGAGAAAAGGAAAAGATAACGCAGTACGTACAGAAAAGGAACGAGAGCAAAGGCATAAAAATGACAATGTAAAATACAATAAGGAAATTGCAAGGGACCCGCCCAAATATCTTCTAGTAATCGTGAGAAACGTAATAACTATGTCCCATCTAAGAACACGAAAAACCTGTCTAGAGTGAAAACTGGGACGGGTCAGTGGTAAAAATTCACTATCGATCTGCAAACCATTCGGGGCAAAAGCATACATACATTAAATCGTTATGCGACGACTATCGCGTTATGCGAGTTTAATCATAGAGAAAATTGATTTATTTTACCCGTCGGATGCCATTTCAAATTATTCTTCTTAAATTCGTTCACCGAACAATATAACTTAACGTCACTAACTGACACTTCATAAGAACAACAATGACACTTCGATGTTGCAACGTCCCATTTCCACGAGCACGAGCGACGCACTCCCTTCATGGCAGCCTACCGCGGCCATCTTTATCCTTTGCAATCAAGCCAAACTTCTCTCTTACCTTATTTTAGATAAGGCGTGTACTCTTACATACATTTTTATTTCGATATTACTTAACGTACACCTTTAGAATAATTATATATATATATATATATATGCACATATATATATATATGTATATATATATATGTATATATATATATTTTATTAAGTTTTTTCTCAATTAACTTAAATCAAAAATTACTATTAACCTAATATACAAACTTATTGTTCAGAATTGATTACATATCGTTATTTTTCAAATAACAATGTAATAACTTTTCACTTTTATATATATATATATACATATATATATAGATAGATAGATAGACATATATATATATATATATATATTAGATTTTTTTCAAAACTTATTTATAAAGTTTACTATTATTCATTGTGTATTATATTCCGTGAGAATAATATTTAATAATTAACATCGTATTGTCTGTAATAATTTATTACAAACGTCATCTTCGGACGTGCTATTATACGAATACCGAATTTGGTATAGGTTAGAAAGACTGACACCATATTTTCTCAGATAAAGATACCACACTAATAAAAATGAAAATGATATATCACTCCTCGAATTAATTCCACCATTGTTTCGTTTCTTTTTCTTTTACGTTTTTTTCCTTTCTTTTCTCCTTTTTCATTTATTTATTTCGTATAATATTGATCGATCGATCTATATTTAAAGCACACTCTTTCTTCAAACAAATGATACACAAGTAAATAATATGAATTTGTATATGTTCACTGTGATACACGCAATAAAAAAGAAAAAAAAAAAAAAAATAAATAAATAAATAAAATAACGATCACACTTGTATTAACTCTTAGAATAAATAATTTAATATTGCATTTGTTTTCAATAAAAAGAAATAAAATGAATAAATAAAAATATAAATATACTAAATACAATCTTTTCGAAAAATTATTATTGTCAATAAATCTAGTTAACGAAGTACAATAAGATTATTAATGAGTTTGATAAAAGTGATTTCGTTCACGAGTAGATTTAAATAGAAATGATAATCAATAAATAATGTACGTGTTGTGCGTGTGTGTGTGTGCATGTGTATGTGAAAAATATATATATATATATATATATGTATATTGCATTAACTAGAACGAAGATTACAAAGAAGTCGTGCACAATCAGAAAGAAGAAGCTTTAGGTTATACAGTTGGTGATTGTTGCGCCATCTAAAGGAGAATTGAAAAATCATAGTAATCTTTACCATAGATGAGTTATTAGTCTATCTAAGTGTCTTTTACAGTTACTATCTTTTGTGTCATCGTATTAATTTGTGACGCGTTTATGTTGTTGATAATTAATACTTATGAGGTGCAGATACATATATTGTTGCATTATCAAAAGTCAGTCGCGTTTAGTGGTGTCGTAAAGAAATAATAAGACGCGTATTATTTCTTTAAAAACAAAAAGAAAAAAAAAAAAGAAAAAATTCTATTTAATTCGATATTATATTATGGATGATCATAACATGGATCAAAATATTTTAACAGTGCTAAAACTTCTTATGATAGGAGAATCTAACGTGGGTAAATCAAGGTAGATATATTATAATTACACACGTATGTATATATATATATATATATATACATATATATATATATACATATTTAATTTTTCTCAATGTGATTAATTCAAAGTGTATAAAGTTGATTATTAATAATGTAACATTCTTTCTCCTATTTTCTTCTTTTTTCTTTTTCTTCTTCTTTCTTTTCTTTTCTCTTCTTTTATTTTTTCTTTTCTTTTTTTTTTAATTTTTCTTTTTTTTATTTATTTATTTATTTTTTATTTTTTTGCTTGTTTAGTATACTTTTAAGGTTCACAGAAGATGAATTTTCGGAAAATATGCGAAATACAGTCGGGATGGACTATAAAACAAAATATATCACAATAGATGATAGTATAGTGAAACTTGCTATTTGGGTTAGTTACACAATTTCATATTGGTTTGTTATAGTTACAATACCGTATTGAAACTATAATTATATAGATATATATATATATATATATATATATATATATATATATATATGTTATATAAAGTTTTAATTGTTTTAATTAAATATCTGTCATTGTATAGGATACTGCTGGACAAGAACGATTTCGTACTTTAACACCAAGTTATTATAGAGATGGACAAGGAGCTATTTTAGTATATGATGTTACCGATAGAAATACATTTTTAAAATTGGATACATGGCTTAATGAATTAAACACGTACTGTAATAAAACGGATATTGTTAAAATGATAGTAGGTAATAAAATAGATTTACCAAATAGGGAAGTTAGCAATGAAGAAGGCTTACAATTTGCTAGGAGACATCAGTCCCTATATATTGAAAGTAGTGCTAAAACGGCGGATGGAGTAAAGTGTTGCTTCGAGGAACTCGTTCAAAAGGTAATATACAATGATTTATTATATATTATTGACAATTTAATCATAAAAATTAAATATTATATATAAATAGATATTACAAACTCCTGGTTTATGGGATACTCACTCTTCAAAATATATTGATAATGGCAATATGACCGGTGCTAGGTATAGAATGGGAAAAAGAGGAATACAATTGACGGATGATTATGAACCACAGAATGCATATTCGCGTTGTTATTGCAGTATGATTTAAGTGGCTGTGATAAAGAAATTTTTTTGGTAATGGGTTATAAGCATGGCGCCTATTGTATGATATGTTGTTTATTAAACAACTAAAACAAGTTACAATGAATACATAATATTGTGAATCATTGTTAGAATTATATTACATTAGATAAAGAAACAAACATTACACAATCTGTGAACTATACAAAAATGTGCTAACGATTTATAGATCTACATTAATTAATAATTTAATTAAATACGAATTTTAAAAATATCATCAATTTATAGTTATATATTGCAGGTGTACAAAAAATTGGACTTAGGCTAAGCCAAGAATGAAAAGCTGGCGCTTTGAACCATTAATAATAAGCAAAGCAAACCGTTAATTCTATTGTCTTTTATTCAATTTATTTCTAAATATTCAAAAATAAATCATTTTTATTATAATACTGATAAAGTTTTTATCACAGACACTTGTTCACTTTTTATAGTCTCTTGCTTTGTTACATTTATACACTTATATAAGATTTGTTATATATATAATATACATATACATACATATATACATACATACATACATACATACATACATACATACATATATATATATATATATATATATATATATATATATATATATGCATATATGCGTCATTTTTGTACAATAGTCAAATTTATTCAGTTTTCGTTGCTTGTTATAAAAAATGATATCTAAAAGTATGTAAAATCTCTGTGTTATTTAAATATACAAAGGTATCTGATCTTCAATGTGCTTTAATATTAAGATAAAATGCTAAGATTTGAAAATGATCTTTTTTATATTTATTTCAAGCTGAATCAGGGGAGGGTGGACTCATAAAAATTCCTCCAAAGGTCAAACAACGATCACCCATATATATATGTATATGTATATATAAACAAATTTATGCATTAGTACAATTTTTTTTTTTTTTTTTAGTGATTTGTCTTTTACTTGCTTATATTCTATTACATATAATGCACATAATTTATAAAAGTTATACTGATCCAAAAATTAAGAATAAGTGGAAATATACAAATAGAATCTTCAAAACAAATATATGGTAATTGTCTTATACACAAATCTATTGTAACTTATTTGTAAATAAAGCATTTTCAATATATATTATATGCTACTATCATATTATATTAATACATATGTTCAGATTACTGAATTCATATATTTTTAATATTTTTATAACAAGTCCATAAACAATTTTTTTTAACAATGTAAACTGATGCTCAATTATTTTTAAGTCCTCTTATAAAATTTTATATAATTTTCTTTGCTATATCTACAAATTTATTTTGAAGTACATATAAAAAGAAAAAAAAAAAAGCTGTAAATATTGCAAAATTTTTAATATATTATATCAATATAATATGTCTTTAATATTGGAAGATAAAACAGAAAATGAAGTTATGTCCAGTGAAACAGAATTTGTACAGGACTATTATTCTTATGCTTCAAATGAAAAATATCTCTCTTCTAGTGACTCAACGATAACAAGAGAATCTTGCATTTTTAAACCATTTAAATGTTCCTGTTATGAACATTTGGAATCAAGAAAACTCACGTAAGTAAAATTTATAATATATAAAAGATTTTCGTTACGATTACATATATTGTGTCCATTGTTTTATAACAGCGCATTTTTTCTTATTTAAATATGTAATATACATATATATTTATATATATATATATATATACATATATATATAGGTGCAATAAAGTATTAGCACTCATTTGGGCACTAACCAGTGTTTTAAAATACTGTCCAGTAGATCCAATATATTATATATCGTATCAACTATTACATTGGAGATATAATAATGTTCCAAAAAAATATATAAAAGATATTGTAGATTATATGAATTCGCAATTATAATAATAAAAATTGATTTTTCTTAAAAATTTCATTTATTTGACAATTATACTTGTACATTCGTTACAAATTTATTAGAACAAGTTTGTTTTAGTGCAAAATCTGCATAAGAGTATTACATAGAACGAAATGGAATGATTAAATACCGGACGTGTCACAATAAAAAAATGAAATGTTTTAACACATTTTGGCAGTGTTCTTTACAATTTGTCTTATAAAATTTAAAGTAAGTTGTATAGGTTTATATTCATTTTGTATATACAATAAACAAAATGAATGTAGTAAAATCAATACTCTATTTCATTTTCAAATTCTTAAAATAATAATAATAATAATAATAATAATAATAATAATAATAATAATAATAATAATAATAATAATAATATGATGGATAATCTTAAATAGTTGTGTAAAGATGAGATACAAGGGATTCCAGATACTTGTGAATTGTGATAGTTTAAATCTTGGAATGCCTTGCATAATAATACAATAGCCAACAATATATAATGTTCACTGAAACTTCACTTCCTGCATGTGTACTATAAAAAATTAATTTTCATACAAAAAAAGTATGACAAATAATGCTGGTTTCAAGGAAGTAATCATTTCTTACACGCTAAAATCAAATAAAATTATTGGTCATACTCCATAAATATTAAGTCAATAAAACATTGTTTATAAATCATTGGACATGTGAATTATTTTTATGTATCTATATATGTCATGTATTATATTGTACTTATATAATATAAAAATTTCTATGGGTGCAATGATTCAGGTACTACCGTAATGAATCAATGGTATAGATTACAAGATTATAAATTCACTACAATGAATGATAGAAATAAAACTTTCTTAACAATTTCCAGTTCCCAGCACTTTTTCTCATACAAATAATCACTTTCACTGTGGTTAAAAGTTACAGCGAACTCCAATAAAATAGCAACGTATCAAAATATATTTTTGCATCTATATGTTTGGTCTATATCCTGAGCTACTAACAGAAAGGGATTACTATTATAGATGAACTGTCATTTACAGATTAAGTAAAAATTGGAAGTACAAAGTAGAGTAATAGCTAAGTCTATGTTTTATATGGACGTATTTTGCAGTCTGCTAAGACTTTTTTTTTTTCAAGGAAATGAGCATTTCTATGCTGCAACTGTTTCTGGACCCAAGCAAAGATAGCTTAAATCTTTTTACAATGCATCCCTGATGTTAGGCTGATGTTGTTTGTTGGGATATGATTACACTTGTATATAGAATTAAAACATTCTTTCCGATTTTTTGTTTTCTTTCTTTTTTTTTCTCTTTTTTTTTTCTTTTTTTTTTCTCTCTTTTCTTTTCTTTTCTATAAAGATGTGGTAATCATTGTATCCCATGTATTTATCAATCCAAGGAATTGTCTAATAATTAAACAGAATATACTGGAAGTTTATTAATTTTAGCTTTCTCCTCTTCTGTATCATCTCGACAGATCATTAATGTATGAGAAACGCCACAAGTAACCGCTGTAATGTATAAACCTTCTAAAGCTTTTACTTCCATAGGAGTAGTTGATGATTTACGCATTTCACCAAAACCCTGTAAGTATTTTACAACATTTTTTTTTTCTCTTATCATAAAAATAGATAAACTATTATCGCTTATAAAATATTACTTACCAATTCTCCAAAGGTCGGACTACCTCCCCAGGCAATAACAGAATCATCTGCGGCAACTACTATACTACTTTGTGAACATCCAATACATCTGATTTCCCAACCTGATAAATCCTGAATAGGTTTTGGATACATATTAGCTTCTCCTGTACGTTTAGTTTGTCCAAACATAAGTGCTGAACCATGAACATTAATTGCAATACTATAAGTACTACCACAGGCGACAGATCTAACACCTCGATTCGGTGGTTCAAGAAATTTAATTAAACGTGGCACTAATTCATCTCTTTGTTCGTTATGGCCTAATCGACCGATTCCTCCAAATCCCCATGAAAATGCACGATTTTTACTATCAATAGCAACCGTGTGATAATGACCACAACTGAAATCAGTAATTTCAACACGATCTAATGGCGTGACATGACCGTCTTTACCTCTCTCTACATATAAAACGATTCGTTTAGGCACTTTCTCGAAGTGAAACGCCATCTTCGTATTTGTTATAAAATATTTTCCATCTGTATTATGACCTAATACACCATATTCTGGACATCCAAATGAATGTAGGCCGCCTTTAATATCTAAGATCATAGAAAATTCTGCCCCACACCCTACTTTTACTATGGGAGGTCCAGAATATTTAACTTTTGTAGCTTTTATTATACAAGGATCAGATTTTCCTACCCCACATTGTCCTAACTTATTGTCCCCAGCGGCAAATACTAAACCACGACTGGTTAAGAAAAGCGTATGATTTCGACCGCAAGATGCTGCTATAATAGTGTGTCCCTTTAATGCTTCTACTTCGGTTGGTTCATCCCGACGTTTAGTATCACCAACACCCAACTGACCTACAATCGATTGACAATATCAAATTATTCAAAAGTATTTTTGACAGAATTTTAAAATTGGTTTTTTTTTCTTTTTTTTTTTTTTTTTTTTTTTTTTTCTTTTTTTTTCTGGAGAATTCTAAACAATAGATCACAAGTATGAATATAGTATTTAGAGCGATCCCTAATATATACCCAAAGTTCTGAAATAATGTTCATATATGTTATAATAATTTCCTGCTAATCCAGCACTATAGAAAATTCTCTGCGGATATATGCAGGTAAAATAATGAAAGATTTCATACGATCTTATATTAAGGATATTATGATCAATTTACCTTTATCATTTTTACCAAAAGTCAAGCATCTATTATCCTCCGTAACAATAATATTATGAGAGGCAGCTGGTCCGGAGGCAATCAATCTTACACGTGCTCCATTTAAATTCTTAAAAGTATGAGGAGTCCACAAACTACGTCCTACATTTGTCTTGAGTGATTTTGGTGGTGCTTTACGCCCTGCCATTTCCCAATTTGTCAGACCACACATAAGTAATGTGCCAGGCTTACCCCAACCTCCCTGTAACACAATCAATAGGAGCATATCATCAGCTATTAAATTGTTATTATCCACCAAATCCTTTTCAAGATCCAAATGCAATTATGTAGTATACAGTTTACATGAAACTTGCATGACACGGATCTGAAATATTACATGCGTATTCGATGCCGCCAGGATCTTCCACCAAGCCGTTATTCATATTCATGATCGTAGAAATGTCGTTACGTACTGATCGCCAGGCTCATTAACATTGGTATGACTTGAGATTCTTCTTCGGGTATCACCATTTTAGCATCAATATTTGTGTTAACCTGAGATAAATATTGAAATGAGAAAAAGTAAATAACAGTCACCTCTGGCGACGGCAGCTCAGGTATATTGGAGACATCGGTAAGATCGTCTTCGGCAGCGTCCTCACCGTCGACATTAGTGCCACTCTCGGCGTCCTCTACATCGGACTCGTGTTCGCTCGAAATATCCTCCTCATCGTATTCGACCTTCCTCGATTTCGCGCGACCTTTCTTAACCGTTGTATTTTTCCGCTTAGACATATCGCACTACACAACACCAATCTTCGAAACAACGTGACTTTATTATCGCGCGAAAAACGATTGTCGAAAACGCGGACCTACCCTCGTGACATTTATCGATGCAATGGCGCTCAGTAAATTGCACCGCTATACGAATGGCCAACAAAAACGCGGCCACCTGGCGCTCAAAAATCATAATAAAACCATGCTCGAACGATAAGTACAAAGCAAACCACGGTTTATGATTGTAAATCGCCGAGGGCGCGCTCCGTGTTCCTTAGATTTCAAATTTAGGGAACGCAAGGAAAACGGGATTTGTACTACGATTCCTGTTTCATTTCTCTCGTCAAACATTTTGAATTTCGAGCTTGTTATATTAATCGAATTCAACCTATTCGATTACTCGATCGAAACATTTTTCCGCCATTTTTCTTTATATTATTTCACATTTAAATGTCCTTTTTATCATTTTCTATAGAAAATAAAAATCGATCTATGTATACGATGGTAAAGTTCCAAACACACACACACACACATATATATATATATATATATATATATATATATATATATATATAAACGTATCCTTTTTGCATTTGTACTATGATACTTATTAATATTTTTATTAATAATACTCGTTACATTTTACGGTTTACGTTTGAAGTGCATTTTGCAGGCGCTTTGTATAATCTTGATACTACGGGACATGTTGCGCAACGTTGAATTTATTATTTGTGTTTATGTGTACATTGTCAATAATCATATTTGCTAGATGGCGACTGGCGGCTTACGGAATTCTATAATCCTCCTGTCGCCAAATGCCAAACAAAGATGCTAACGACATAAATAACATCCCTACTCTTAATGAATGATCACCGAGTGATACCTTTGATAAGAAATTTGTTAATACCCTTTTAGAAATGCGCGGTACACGTACTTATCCACACGTCCACACATTATCGTCTGATTACTGATAACTAATACCTTTCATCGTTTTTCGAAATTTTCAAATATTTTTAATTCATTCTATACTATTTTATAAGGATTATTTTGATCCCTTATCAATGAAAGAATAATAGTAATCGTTATGTCGAAAAATATTTCAGATAATTATAATCATCCATTAATATTTATTTTATTATAGTCGATGGAATCGGCAGAAATGCACAAAAGATGAGAAAGAAAGAAAGAATGAAAAAAAAAAGAGAGAGAGAGAGAGAGAGAGAGAGAGAGAGAGAAAGAAATGAAAAATCCAAAAACGAAAAGATTAAAGAAAAAATTCATTTATTTTACTATATCAAAAAGAGAAACAAAAAAAGAAATAAAGAAAGGAACTTATTCTATAAATTTAATATAATATAATATAATATAATATAATATAATATAATATAATATAATATAATATAATATAGTATAATAATATACGCTTAGCACAGTCTATCATCTAATAAAATTTGTTCCTTAACTAATAAATTGTTTCTTGTCAATCATAGTGAGCATCCTGAAAAAGAATAACATTGGAAAATAATATGGAAAAATAAACGTTGAAATGTCCTTAGCAAATATACTTACGTATTTAATGTGCGATAGAAAAACATCGTACACCATAGTCATAACATTTATATAGAGTACTCGATATTGTAAAGGAACGAATAAGAAGTTTACACATTGAACTGGAGGCCAAAAACAACAGTCGACCTAATGTGAAAAGTATTAGACTATAGATTACTTGACCTTTTTTTTTTCTTTTTTTCTTTTTTTTTTTTAAATAAATAATTTACATATAAATTTTTTTTTTTTTTTGTTAACAGGACATACTTTCCAAGCTTCGATCAACTTCACTTTAATTTCCCTATAAGCTTCTTCGACTTTGTCTCGTTCCATTAGACCAAGACCACCGAAAAATATAATTAAACACGTAGGACTAGCGATTAGTTGATCTAAAAAGGTCTTTTTTATAATAGAACTGGCTTTTTTGCCAGGTGCTATTTTTTCAAGTAGACCATAGAAACAATGATGAAAGGGTCCTTGAATAAGACCTACTAATGTCATGTTTCTCGTTCGAACGTAATTATGTTCGTATAAAGACGCAACATTGATAATCTTTTTTTCGTCGTCTTCTTCTTCTTCTTCTTCTTCTTCTGGCGATGCAGCGATTACACGAGCGGTTCCACCGCTTGAAAAATAATCCACATAACGATACCGTTTCCAGTGTTCTCTACGTTGCTGTATCATATCACCAGCTGCCATCATCAAGCCACAGCTAATAGTATTTGTAACTAGAAGGTATCTACCTGATTATAAAAAAATATATATTAAAATAATTAATTAATTAATTAAGTAATTTATTAATTAAGTAATTTATTAATTATTATTATTATTATTATTATTATTATTATTATTATTATTATTGAATAAGTCATTGAAAGAGAATAATAACAACGAAGATGATACTTACCGAACAATTTTCGCAGAATATGCATTTGTTAAACGAATAATCTTTTAAAAGAGATAAATCAGGAAGAGAGTAATAAAATTAAAATGAAATGATCTATGTTTTAATTACTAGATCTTTTCTTTTACGTTTATTATTCTTCGTAATTCAATTGTTAAGATAATTTATTCTAGGATAAAATTCTAACTACATATATGTATATATGTGTATATATATATATATATCAAAACATATAGTTATATTAAATAACAAAGAGGATTCAAACAAGAGATAACTTTTATGAATCTATCTTATTAATTGTACCTCTTTTATAAATTAGTTTTATGATTCTAATGATAGATTATTATTTAAATACATTAACGTTCGCGTATATTTTAATTCGTCGATGTTTATGCAGTTGAAATTGTTTAATTTTAAGTAGCATAACTTTCAATTAATTTTCTTTTTTCCTTTTTTTTTTTATCTCTCTCTCTTTTCCTTCTCAACGATTCCGCGTTTTTCTTTCACGGTTTTAGATCCACGATGTAATGATGGTATCGATAACAGATCATACCATCGTGTAACAAATTCCGTATATTACTGACATTTTGTTAAGGCGAAACCTCTTTAAATATACAAGTGGTCGTTGTCAAAAGAATCGACGCGTTTGCGCAGTACAAGCTTAGATCGTTTAGTATTTCGCCCATACTACTCGATATATGTTCTCTTTCATATCAGACATTTTTTTTCCATTCCTCTCAGGCAACAATATATAGTATACATACGCATGCGTCAGAGTTTATCAGTAAACATTTATTTATTTACTTAGAAAGATGTTCCATTGCCCATCGTATCTAAAAGTTACTTACGATGGAAGAATACCTAAAAGATTAAGGATGATGGATGATGGACAGTTTTTTCCTTTTTTTTTTTTTTTCTTTTTTGGTTAAATATATAATTGAATTACAATAGATTCCAAAACTTTGTTTTATTGGATGTTAAAGTTATGTAGCTTAATAACATTATGATGAATGTATTGTATATTATTTAGCAGCAACAGTTTTATGTTTTGGCAAACCTTCTCTGAATCCGTTCCTAAAATGATAAGAAAAAATATAACCTCTATAATTTTTCAATGTTAGTTTGTATAATACAAAAGTTCTGATAAATTTTCTCATCATTTTTATATTATTCCAAATGTCGATGTTTTACGTTAATACAAAATTAATGTTTTATTAAAACAAATTAATAAATTAACATTTGAATTTTTATAACCTATAGATATCAATGTTAATATATATTATATGATTAAGACATTATGTCAATAGTATTGATAATCAATAATAACGAGAACTTACTTGAATTTACGACGGACAATTTTCAGATGACGCATTCTACCAGTTCCAGTAGTCTTCCTCCTTTTTGCTTTGATCGACCAATTGTCTGTAAAATATGATTCAGTTAACATACACATGCAATTAATTATTTTACAGTAAAACTGATTAGAGTAACTAGTTCAAATATTACTGATTCAATGTAAACTTTATTCAACTTACATGATCTCATCTTTTTCTTAGGGTATCCACACTGTGCGCATTGTGATTTTTGGATATGATACGAACTACGTCCACATCGTCTGCACAATGTGTGCGTCTTATTCCGACGCTTACCAAAGCTAGATGTACCCTTCGTCTGTGAACATTACAAGAACCATAAGTAATCATAACTTTATACATTTCAGAAATTATTATTATAAAATAAAAATAAAAAAGATTCAAATATATTCGATAAAATTAAAATTAGTGATGGATTATAAAATTCAATTAATTTTGTAACTTTGTTATCGTTATAATCGCAAACAAAACATATTACGGCGAGTTAACCTAAGCTACATATAGAAAACTCACGAAGATATTTATAACGAGCTTTGTGTCGATTATTATTACATTAATTAATTACTACGATAAATACGCAATTACTTCATAATGTAATTATATTACGAATGTTTAGGATTACTTTATAATAAAGCGATAGAAAACACGTGAATAAACGCTCACCATTTTGCACGAAGAAGCACGTCAAAAGAGGCGAGGAATGAAAATTAAAAAGGTTACGTTAACCCTGTTTGAGCAGTACCAACTAAACAAACCGAAGATCTATACTTTATTAAAATATTTTACCGACAGTCGATAATTTATCTAGTAATGCCATCTGTGAAGAATTTCAGATATTTATTATTTTTTTTCGTTATATTGACAAAGAATAAATTTGTTTTTCCTTTTTACAACTGTTTACTATCCTTGGTTTTATAAAGATTTACGCAATCAATGAGAATAGGAGTTTTTCTAGATCAACTCATTTTAATTAGAATTTAGTTTAAAGACGAAGGTGTAATCTAGAACATATCTTTCTCAAATCGATTCTCTCTCTTCTAAACGCAAAATCATATAAATTAATACTTTTAATCATTTTTCAATTAATTAAACAATCTTTAAAGTACACGGAGTATAATAAAGTAATATTTAAACAATAATACGTACGCCTAAACATTGAAAAGACTGTGATGAGCGAGAAATTAAAATACATTTCATAAAAAATTCCTATACTTCAAAATTTTATCGCGCGGTTGATGGCCTTCTGCAATATAAACATAAACGGTCCTTCGATTAACTTTGACAATGCCCGAGTTAGTTTCATTTTGGATTTCGACGAGTGTACATCGATTCTCTCTCTTTTCAACGCAATAACTTATAAATTAATACATTTAATAATTATTCAATTAATTAAACAATCTTTAATGTAAACGGAATATAATAAAGTAATATTTAAACATTAGTAGATTTCTTTAGACATTCTAAAGATAGAAACGTGCGGAAAACTTACAATATTTTTAATATAACATATACCTTCAAATTTTATAGCACGGTTGTTGAAGTCGTACAATATAAATATAAACGGATCTTCGATTAACTTTGACGATTCACGAGTTAGTTTCTCTTTGAACTTTGATTACCGCACAACGATTCTCCCTCTTCTAAATACAATAACATATAAATTGATAATTCCGGTAATTTTTCAATTAATTAAACAATCTTTGACGTACAAAGAGTATAATAAAGCAATATTTAAACAATAGTAGGTTCGTATAAACATTATAAATAAAGAAACGCGCGAGAGACTCAAAATAATTTTGATATAAGCTTCCAGTACTTTAAATTTTATCTCGGGTTGTTGGCCATCTGTAATATAAACATAAACGGTCCTTCGATTAACTTTGACGATTCGCGAGTTAGTTTTCTTTTGCATTCCGACCAGTGCACACCGATACCCTCTATTTCTGATCGCGATAACTTATAAATTAATAATTTCGGTAATTTCTCAATTAATTAAACAATCCTTACCGTATAAGGAGTATAATAAAGCAATATTTAAACAATAGTAGGTTCGTATAAACATTATAAATAAAGAAACGCGCGAGAGACTCAAAATAATTTTAATATAAAACGCTAATACTTCAAAATTTTAATCTCGGGTTTGTTGGCCTTCTGCAATATAAACATAAACGGTCCTTCGATTAACTTTGACAATTCGAGAGTTAGTTTTCTTTTGCACTCCGACCTGTGCACACCGGTACTCTCTATTTCTGATCGCGATAACTTATAAATTAATAATTGCGGTAATTTCTCAATTAATTAGACAATCTTTAACGTACAGGGAGTATAATAAAGCAATATTTAAGCAATAGTAGGTTCGTATAAACATTATAAATAAAGAAACGCGCGAGAGACTCAAAATAATTTTAATATAAAACGCTAATACTTCAAAATTTTAATCTCGGGTTTGTTGGCCTTCTGCAATATAAACATAAACGGTCCTTCGATTAACTTTGACGATTCGCGAGTTAGTTTTCTTTTGCACTCCGACCAATGCACACCGATACTCTCTATTTCTGATCGCGATAACTTATAAATTAATAATTTCGGTAATTTCTCAATTAATTAAACAATCCTTACCGTATAAGGAGTATAATAAAGCAATATTTAAACAATAGTAGGTTCGTATAAACATTATAAATAAAGAAAAGCGCGAGAGACTCAAAATAATTTTAATATATACACTAATACTTGAAAATTGTAATCTCGGGTTGTTGGCCTTCTGTAATATAAACATAAACGGTCCTTCGATTAACTTTGACGATTCGCGAGTTAGTTTTCTTTGGCACTCCGACCAGTGCACACCGATACTGTCTATTTCTGATCGCGATAACTTATAAATTAATAATTTCGGTAATTTCTCAATTAATTAAACAATCCTTACCGTATAAGGAGTATAATAAAGCAATATTTAAACAATAGTAGGTTCGTATAAACATTATAAATAAAGAAACGCGCGAGAGACTCAAAATAATTTTAATATAAAACGCTAATACTTCAAAATTTTAATCTCGGGTTTGTTGGCCTTCTGCAATATAAACATAAACGGTCCTTCGATTAATTTTGACGATTCGCAGGTTAGTTTCCTTTTGCACTCCGACCAGTGCACATCGATACCCTCTATTTCTGATCGCGATAACTTATAAATTAATATTTTCGGTAATTTCTCAATTAATTAAACAATCCTTACCGTATAAAGAGTATAATAAAGCAATATTTAAGCAATAGTAGGTTCGTATAAACATTATAAATAAAGAAACGCGCGAGAGACTCAAAATAATTTTAATATAAGCTTCCAGTACTTTAAATTTTATCTCGGTTTGTTGGCCTTCTGTAATATAAACATAAACGGTCCTTCGATTAACTTTGACGATTCGCGAGTTAGTTTTCTTTTGCACTCCGACCAGTGCACACCGATACTGTCTATTTCTGATCGCGATAACTTATAAATTAATAATTGCGGTAATTTCTCAATTAATTAAACAATCCTTACCGTATAAAGAGTATAATAAAGCAATATTAAACAATAGTAGGTTCGTATAAACATTATAAATAAAGAAAAGCGCGAGAGACTCAAAATAATTTTAATATATACACTAATACTTAAAAATTGTAATCTCGGGTAGTTGGCCTTCTGCAATATAAACATGAACGGTCCTTCGATTAACTTTGACGATTCGCGAGTTAGTTTCCTTTTGCACTCCGACCAGTGCACATCGATACCCTCTATTTCTGATCGCGATAACTTATAAATTAATAATTTCGGTAATTTCTCAATTAATTAAACAATCCTTACCGTATAAAGAGTATAATAAAGCAATATTAAACAATAGTAGGTTCGTATAAACATTATAAATAAAGAAACGCGCGAGAGACTCAAAATAATTTTAATATAAAACGCTAATACTTCAAAATTTTAATCTCGGGTTTGTTGGCCTTCTGCAATATAAACATAAACGGTCCTTCGATTAACTTTGACAATTCGAGAGTTAGTTTTCTTTTGCACTCCGACCTGTGCACACCGGTACTCTCTATTTCTGATCGCGATAACTTATAAATTAATAATTGTGGTAATTTCTCAATTAATTAGACAATCTTTAACGTACAGGGAGTATAATAAAGCAATATTTAAGCAATAGTAGGTTCGTATAAACATTATAAATAAAGAAACGCGCGAGAGACTCAAAATAATTTTAATATAAAACGCTAATACTTCAAAATTTTAATCTCGGGTTTGTTGGCCTTCTGCAATATAAACATAAACGGTCCTTCGATTAACTTTGACGATTCGCGAGTTAGTTTTCTTTTGCACTCCGACCAGTGCACACCGATACTCTCTATTTCTGATCGCGATAACTTATAAATTAATAATTTCGGTAATTTCTCAATTAATTAAACAATCCTTACCGTATAAGGAGTATAATAAAGCAATATTTAAACAATAGTAGGTTCGTATAAACATTATAAATAAAGAAAAGCGCGAGAGACTCAAAATAATTTTAATATATACACTAATACTTGAAAATTGTAATCTCGGGTTGTTGGCCTTCTGTAATATAAACATAAACGGTCCTTCGATTAACTTTGACGATTCGCGAGTTAGTTTTCTTTGGCACTCCGACCAGTGCACACCGATACTGTCTATTTCTGATCGCGATAACTTATAAATTAATAATTTCGGTAATTTCTCAAATAATTAAACAATCCTTACCGTATAAGGAGTATAATAAAGCAATATTTAAACAATAGTAGATTTGTTTAAACATTATAAATAAAGAAACGTGCGAGAGACTCAAAATAATTTTGATATAAGCTTCCAGTACTTTAAATTTTATCTCGGGTTGTTGGCCTTCTGCAATATAAACATAAACGGTCCTTCGATTAACTTTGACGATTCGCGAGTTAGTTTTCTTTTGCACTCCGACCAGTGCACACCGATACTGTCTATTTCTGATCGCGATAACTTATAAATTAATAATTTCGGTAATTTCTCAATTAATTAAACAATCCTTACCGTATAAGGAGTATAATAAAGCAATATTTAAACAATAGTAGGTTCGTATAAACATTATAAATAAAGAAACGCGCGAGAGACTCAAAATAATTTTAATATAAAACGCTAATACTTCAAAATTTTAATCTCGGGTTTGTTGGCCTTCTGCAATATAAACATAAACGGTCCTTCGATTAACTTTGACGATTCGCGAGTTAGTTTTCTTTTGCACTCCGACCAGTGCACACCGATACTCTCTATTTCTGATCGCGATAACTTATAAATTAATAATTTCGGTAATTTCTCAATTAATTAAACAATCCTTACCGTATAAGGAGTATAATAAAGCAATATTTAAACAATAGTAGGTTCGTATAAACATTATAAATAAAGAAAAGCGCGAGAGACTCAAAATAATTTTAATATATACACTAATACTTGAAAATTGTAATCTCGGGTTGTTGGCCTTCTGTAATATAAACATAAACGGTCCTTCGATTAACTTTGACGATTCGCGAGTTAGTTTTCTTTGGCACTCCGACCAGTGCACACCGATACTGTCTATTTCTGATCGCGATAACTTATAAATTAATAATTTCGGTAATTTCTCAAATAATTAAACAATCCTTACCGTATAAGGAGTATAATAAAGCAATATTTAAACAATAGTAGATTTGTTTAAACATTATAAATAAAGAATCGTGCGAGAGACTCAAAATAATTTTGATATAAGCTTCCAGTACTTTAAATTTTATCTCGGGTTGTTGGCCTTCTGCAATATAAACATAAACGGTCCTTCGATTAACTTTGACGATTCGCGAGTTAGTTTTCTTTTGCACTCCGACCAGTGCACACCGATACTGTCTATTTCTGATCGCGATAACTTATAAATTAATAATTTCGGTAATTTCTCAATTAATTAAACAATCCTTACCGTATAAGGAGTATAATAAAGCAATATTTAAACAATAGTAGGTTCGTATAAACATTATAAATAAAGAAACGCGCGAGAGACTCAAAATAATTTTAATATAAAACGCTAATACTTCAAAATTTTAATCTCGGGTTTGTTGGCCTTCTGCAATATAAACATAAACGGTCCTTCGATTAACTTTGACGATTCGCGAGTTAGTTTTCTTTTGCACTCCGACCAGTGCACACCGATACTCTCTATTTCTGATCGCGATAACTTATAAATTAATAATTGCGGTAATTTCTCAATTAATTAAACAATCCTTACCGTATAAGGAGTATAATAAAGCAATATTAAACAATAGTAGGTTCGTATAAACATTATAAATAAAGAAAAGCGCGAGAGACTCAAAATAATTTTAATATATACACTAATACTTAAAAATTGTAATCTCGGGTAGTTGGCCTTCTGCAATATAAACATGAACGGTCCTTCGATTAACTTTGACGATTCGCGAGTTAGTTTCCTTTTGCACTCCGACCAGTGCACATCGATACCCTCTATTTCTGATCGCGATAACTTATAAATTAATAATTTCGGTAATTTCTCAATTAATTAAACAATCCTTACCGTATAAAGAGTATAATAAAGCAATATTAAACAATAGTAGGTTCGTATAAACATTATAAATAAAGAAACGCGCGAGAGACTCAAAATAATTTTAATATAAAACGCTAATACTTCAAAATTTTAATCTCGGGTTTGTTGGCCTTCTGCAATATAAACATAAACGGTCCTTCGATTAACTTTGACAATTCGAGAGTTAGTTTTCTTTTGCACTCCGACCTGTGCACACCGGTACTCTCTATTTCTGATCGCGATAACTTATAAATTAATAATTGCGGTAATTTCTCAATTAATTAGACAATCTTTAACGTACAGGGAGTATAATAAAGCAATATTTAAGCAATAGTAGGTTCGTATAAACATTATAAATAAAGAAACGCGCGAGAGACTCAAAATAATTTTAATATATACACTAATACTTGAAAATTGTAATCTCGGGTTGTTGGCCTTCTGTAATATAAACATAAACGGTCCTTCGATTAACTTTGACGATTCGCGAGTTAGTTTTCTTTGGCACTCCGACCAGTGCACACCGATACTGTCTATTTCTGATCGCGATAACTTATAAATTAATAATTTCGGTAATTTCTCAAATAATTAAACAATCCTTACCGTATAAGGAGTATAATAAAGCAATATTTAAACAATAGTAGATTTGTTTAAACATTATAAATAAAGAAACGTGCGAGAGACTCAAAATAATTTTGATATAAGCTTCCAGTACTTTAAATTTTATCTCGGGTTGTTGGCCTTCTGCAATATAAACATAAACGGTCCTTCGATTAACTTTGACGATTCGCGAGTTAGTTTTCTTTTGCACTCCGACCAGTGCACACCGATACTGTCTATTTCTGATCGCGATAACTTATAAATTAATAATTTCGGTAATTTCTCAATTAATTAAACAATCCTTACCGTATAAGGAGTATAATAAAGCAATATTTAAACAATAGTAGGTTCGTATAAACATTATAAATAAAGAAACGCGCGAGAGACTCAAAATAATTTTAATATATACACTAATACTTGAAAATTGTAATCTCGGGTTGTTGGCCTTCTGTAATATAAACATAAACGGTCCTTCGATTAACTTTGACGATTCGCGAGTTAGTTTTCTTTGGCACTCCGACCAGTGCACACCGATACTGTCTATTTCTGATCGCGATAACTTATAAATTAATAATTTCGGTAATTTCTCAATTAATTAGACAATCTTTAACGTACAGGGAGTATAATAAAGCAATATTTAAGCAATAGTAGGTTCGTATAAACATTATAAATAAAGAAACGCGCGAGAGACTCAAAATAATTTTAATATAAGCTTCCAGTACTTTAAATTTTATCTCGGGTTGTTGGCCTTCTGTAATATAAACATAAACGGTCCTTCGATTAACTTTGACGATTCGCGAGTTAGTTTTCTTTTGCACTCCGACCAGTGCACACCGATACTCACTATTTCTGATCGCGATAACATATAAATTAATAATTTCGGTAATTTCTCAATTAATTAAACAATCTTTAACGTACAAGGAGTATAATAAAGCAATATTTAAACAATAGTAGGTTCGTTTAAGCATTATAAATAAAGAAACGCGCGAGAGACTTAAAATAATTTTAGTATAAACTACTAATACTTCAAAATTTTAATCTCTTCTGAAATAAGAATATCGCGAAGTAGAAGCAGTTTTTGTTCGTTCGGGTTTCGCGATTTAAACAACAAGTGTTTTTGTATCGATTGTGTGTATTGCAATCGTTAGAGTCAGTGTTTGTTTGCGAACCTTTTTGCTTTTTTGACAGTTGCACAAACTGTATTTATTAAAGTCAGTAGAGTTTCGCGAAGTAAATTCAGTGTCCGTCCGTTAAAAAATATTTATCACGTAATAGAGTCAGTGCATCATTGAAAAAGATTTTGATCAACTTCGATGACGACCTACGTAATTAACAATTTCGACTTAAACTGCGAACGAGTGTTTTGGAGCCAACGCAGAACTTCTTAAGTGGTGAGTGAATTTTTAAGTTCCTCCGATCACTCAATCATGTCGAGGACGAAAGGTCCGAATTGGCACGAGTGATTGGTTGTAATTAATTAGTAGAAGAGCATTGAGTGACCACGAGTAAATTTCTTCGGTGATTTACTCCTGAATGGTTTTTTATTTTTTGATTTATTTATTAGATCAGGATAAGTTCTTCTTGTACAAACGCTTTTATAATTATTTTAAATTTTCGATGTATTTATTTATTTTGAAATATTTTGCTTGTCCGGAAACATAAAAAAAATCGTTAATCATGAGTTTAAATAAAGAATGTACAAGAAGATATTCGCGATGGATAGTCTCTGGATTACAAGCGTAATTGTGCATGATTTTCTTATAATAATAAATGTATTCGCTTGTAAGAAGGAGCATCCAAGGGTTTCTTTTATATTTTTAAATAAATAATAATTAAATATTTTATTAATTTGAATTGATAAAAGAGAAGTCTCAATAGAGTCATTGTTTTTGAAAGAGAAAAGTCGAGTAGAATAATTGTTAAAAAACATAGAGACTTGTAGAGTCACAGTCCGTAAGCTTAGATAATTACATTAATTAATTTTTAGCTCAGGATTTTCAGCAATTAATATACTAATTTTAATTTTTTGTAGGCTACTAATAATTGTGTAAAAATTTTCTTTTATTTCTTATAATTTCGAATAAAATCTTGTCGTTACAGTTTCTGAAGAATATTCGATTTGATTAGGGCACGATGTAAACAAGATGTTAAAGAGGCCCTCACAATGGCCTCACTGTGGCTCAAGAGGACTATTATTATGTTATTGGGTTATTTTCGAAAATTCATTAGAAATTTTCGAAAATGGCTCTTAATCGTATTTTAATTTTACCATGTCGTCACTCAAAATGCTCCTTATGGTGATGGGTGTAGGGGTGTAGATTTAAAAAACTGAGACGAAGTAACATTCCGTAAATAATATTCTCACATTGCCACGCTTACGCGAATAGGATTATTTCATATTTTATGCATTTTTAATTTTAAACTTAAGACATAAATTTTCAACATTTTTTCTTTTCTAAAAATCAATTGAATTTATGATTTTAGTTTAGTAAAATCAAATTTTACGTTAAAAAGTCGATTGATAAATTTTGTACATTTTTTCTTTTCGAAAGTTCAATTAAATTTATAATTTTATTTTAATAAAATTGAGTTCTATAATAAAATAATGTATCTATGAAATGTACAAGTAATATAATATTTCTTTCAGAGAAAATAATATTTCTTTTTTTCAGTGTTCAACATATTTCATTTTCTTTTAATTAATCTTTTATTTTTCTTTTGTTTAATTAAATTAAATTCAAAATTTTATCGTTCGTATAATTAATAATGTATAAATATTGAGTTTTCTTTTCTTATTTCTTTTCAGCTAGTTCTAGATCGTGAGGGTCGCCAACACGGGAAGGAATAATTAATAAAGAAGATTATCTTAACATTTAAATAATGTACGATATACATAAAGTATAATTAATTAATATTTAAACAATAGGGTATTTTTAGCAATGTTATAAAAATTATATACCTGTATTATAATATACTATCGATTAATGGATATAATAATATTTCTTTCAGAGAAAATAATTTTTTTTTTTTTCAGTGTTCAACATATTTTATTTTTTTTTTTTTTTCATTAATCTTTTATTTTTCTTATGTTTAATTAAATTAAATTCAAAATATTATCGTTCGCATAATTAATAATGTATAAATTTTTCTTTCCTTTCCTTATTTCTTTTCAGCTAGTTCCAGGTCGTGGGATCGCCAATACGGGAAGAAATAATTAATAAAGAAGATTATTATAAAATTTAAATAATTTACGATATACGTAAAGTATAATTGATTAATATTTAAACAACAGAATATTCTTAGCAATCTTATAAAGATCAACCATAAGTACTATCATAAACTATTGATTAATAGATATACTATCGCATAGAAAACTTTCTTCACTGTCATTTCTAAATATTCTAATTTAATTACATTAATTATCCTTTATATATCTCGGGTGGGACCCATGGGAGGGACTCATGGTGTGGGTCTCTGTGTGGGTTGCTGTCTCAGCATCTTTTAGAGCTGCTTCTTTTTTCTTCTCTTTCTGAGGCTCTTTTTTTTCTATTTCATATTTTTCATACTGATTTACTCTTGTTAATTATGTTTTATAAGACTCGGGTGGGACCCATGGGAGGGGCCCATGGGTGTGGGCCTCTGTGCGGGTTGCTCTCTCAGCATCTTATAGAGCTGCTTCTCTTTTTCTCTCTTACTGGGACTCTCTTTTCTATTTCATATTTTTCATACTCATTTACTCTTATTAATAATGATTTATAAGTCTCGGGTGGGACCCATGGGATGGGGACATGGGTGTGGGCTTCTGTGCGGGTTGCTGTCTTAGCATCGTGTAGAGCTGCATCTATTTTCTTATATTTCTGCAGCTTTCTTTTCTATCTAATATTTTTCTTCTTTAATTATGATTTTAATAATGTTATTAATATGTTATTTCTTTTCAGATTTTTATTATGTTATTTCTTTTTATTTATGTTTTTATGTTTTTAATTATGTTTTTAATTATGTTTTTAATATATTCTTATTAATTATAATTTATAGATTTTAGGTAAGAATCATTAGAAGATGCGGGCAGCTGTTTCAGCGTCATGAAGAGCTGCTTCTATTTTCTTATCTCTTTGCAGCTTGCATTTCTATCTCATATTTTTCTTTTATGTTTATAATTATGTTATTAATATGTTATTTTATTTTATTATGTCTTTTCAGTATATAATTATGTTATTTCTTTTTAATTATGTTTTTGTGTTTTTAGGTTTGTTATTAATATATTCTTATTAATTTTAATTTTTAAGCATTAGGTAGGACCCATGAGATGAAGCGGACTGTGGTTTCAGAAGCGTGCAGAGGTACTTCTAATTACTTATCTTTCAGCAGCTTTCTTATCTGTTTGTACATATTTATTTTCTATTTATAATCTATATTATGTTTTATTTTATGTTTTTTTTCTTTCTCTTATTTTCCCTTTAGTTTTTTCTTTTCCAGGTTAGATCATCCAGGGATAGGTTCATCTGTGGCCGGATGATACATCGCATGGCAGGATTCATCATCGATTTTTACACGCGAATACGGGAAGGATAGGAAGAACACTGGCGCGCGTGACGGCGTGCACAGGTGTTGGTGTTCTCGGGCGCGATTATATTTCGTTTGATTGTTCGTATCGAAAACGCGAATTTAGAGTAGAGTCACCGTTTTTCTAAAACTCACGTGAATGTACGCGGACGCGACTTAAAAGTCCTACCGGGGACTTCGTTGATATTTGCTCGAATATTCGATTAGATTACCTCGCGGACGCGTCTTTTTAAAGTAGAGTCACCGTTTTCCGAACACTTGCGTGGGTGTCCGGGCGCGATTAAAAGTCCTACCATGGACTTCGTTTTAGTGTTGAAATTCGGGGTGCGCGAACGGTTTACCTTGTAGTGCTGTACATAGTTATCTGATATTATGATAATCCTCATATTTGGTAGCGGGGCGGAAATCTCGACAAATATCATGGAAAGTCTAAATACCGGTTAACATATGTCACTTTGGATTTCAACTTAGAGTCACCGTTATTCTAACACTCACGTGAGTGTTCGCGTACGCGATTAAAAGTCCTACCGGGGACTTCGTTTTGTTTGCTCGAATATTCGATTAGTTTATTTAGAGTAAAGTCACCGTTTTCCGAACACTTGCGTGGGTGTCCGGGCGCGATTAAAAGTCCTATCATGGACTTCGTTTTAGTGTTGAAATTCGGGGTACGCTTCGGATTTTAACTTAGAGTCACCGTTTTTCTAACACTCACGTTAGTGTTCGCGTGCGCGATTGAAAGTCCTACCGGGGACTTGGTTTTATTTTTTCGACATTTCGATTAGATTACTTCGCGAATTTGGATAGAACAGTAGAATCTACGTAATTATAACACACGTGAGTATCGCGAACGCGATTAATGCGCTTTGATTGATCGAAATTCGGAAGCACGAATTCAGATGTGCTTAATAATCCATTATGCTTGAGGCGAAGGTGTTGAACGGTAAAGCTCTCTGTAAGTGGGGTCCCTGTAGCTACGGCTATATACCTCCTGTTAGCTAAGTCGCCCTAAACATCCGAAGCGGAAGGCATAAGGGATCGGTATCGCGGAACGCGGATTTTAGATTAAAGTAGAGTCACCGTTAGCTCGTGGGTCTCCACATGCAGCAACTTCCACGTAGTGAGACCTGGGTCGTTAATACTTGCAAAGTCTAATTATAAATCTTATAATACAAGTATTATCGAGCAAATGGCTGCATATTTTATAACTTTTCTATAATTTTTTAAATCTAATTCCAACTAAACATCAACATATTTTCATTTTATATAGCTAATAATATTTCAAAACAAGAAATATAGCAGAAATCTATTGTACAATAATTTCTAAGACCAATGAAAAGGACATTTTTCTATCTCTCTTTTATGTCCGCTGTCATTTCTATTTTTTTTTATTTACTCTCACTCATTATATTTATATATCTCTTTTATATATTTCGGGTGGGACCCATGGGAGGGGCCCGTGGGTGAGGGCCTCTGTGCGGGTTGCTGTCTCAGCATCATAAAGAACTGTTTCTCTTGTCTTATCTTTTTGGGGCTCTCTATTCTTCTCCTTCTGGGGCTCTCTTTTCTTTCTCCGGCTCTCGTTTCTATCTCATATTTTTCAATTTTAATTATGTTTTCAATTATGTTATTAATATGTTATTTCCTTTTAATTATGTATTCTTAATATTTATTTATGTTGTTTCTTTCTAATTATGTATTTAATTATGTGTTTAATTATGTGTTTATGTTTTTAATTATGTTTTCTATTATGTTTTTGATTATGATTTATAAGCTTTAGGTAGGAATCATGGGATAGTGCATGCTGCTTCTCTTTTCGTTTCTTTTTCTAGGTCTAATCTATTTATATATATTTATTTTCTATTTGTATTTTATATATGTGTATATATAATATTTTTTTGTTTTTCTTTTTTTTCTTTTACAGTATAGGTCATCGAGGGATAGGTTCATCAGCGGCCGCTTGATACATCGCATACCAGGATTCATCATCGATTTTTACGCGCGAATACGGGAAGGATAGGAAGAACACTGGCGCGCGTGTCGGCGTGCACAGGTGTTGGTGTTCTCGGGCGCGATTATATTTCGTTTGATTGTTCGTATCGAAAACGCGAATTTAGAGTAGAGTTATCGTTCTTCTAACACTTGCGTGGGTGTTCGGGCGCGATTAAAGGTCCTACCGTGGACTTCGTTTGATTTCTTCGAAATTTCGATGGGGGTACTTCGCGAATTTCGGCTTAACAGTAGAATCTACGTAATTATAACACACACGTAAGTGTCGCGACGCGATTAGTATTTCTAAGGAGTGCGCTTTGTTTGTTCGAAATTCGGAAAGCACGAATTCAGATGTGCTTAATAATCCGTTATGTCTGAAGTGGACGGTGCAAATGGTGGAGCTATCTGTAAGAGGTGTGTAGTAGCTAAGCTACGCATACCCTGTTAGTTAAGAAGCCAGTGCATTGAAGCGGAAAGGTATAGCGGATCGGTACCGCGGCACGCGAATTTTAGAGTAGAGTCCCCGTTAGCTCGTGGGTCTCCACATGCAGCAACCTCCTCGTGGTGAGACCTGGGTCGATAGTATTTGCGATGTATTGAAATCTAATGATAAATCACGCAACGCAAGTACTACCGAGCGAATGGCTGCATATTTTAATATATTTTCTAAATCCCTTCAATCTAATTATGATTAAACTATATGTAGTAACACTTTACATTACCAATAATACTTCTACAGGTAAATAAATAAGATATAATTAAATTCAAAGATAATTTCTTTAAATTTTACTAATTGACACAAGTTTATACACCGATACAATAAACGCATGATCCATACCTGTCACTGAAGTCATACATACTTCGAATAATAAATTATTAGTGAATAATTAAATCTCTATTAATCTGTCAGCTTCAGTTAATACTTCTCGAGAATGTTGACTGTTAGATGTTACAACATGTTGAGCTCCAACTATACAATTTTTTAATTCGGTACCTTCTTCGATGATAGATCCATTGCATAAAATACTGTTGTATATTGCGCATCTACAAATTTGTACAGATATATTAGTGTATTCCTTTGTATTCTTATGCACCTTTTGTATCATAAACATATCTTGCCTTTGTTTTATAGTTACATTGCCCATTATAACACTATTTAAAATTCTGGTTTTCGTTTCAACAATTGTGTTAGGACCAATGTGACTAACTTTCAGGGATGTTTTTTCATCAATAAATGCATTTTCATCTATACTACAATTTTGAACTTGTGTACTTTTAACAGTAGCAGATGATGATGTATTCAGGAATAGATCAGATTTTATAATATTAGACGACCAATCCGATATCTGTAATAATATATATTAATACTTTTCATTTCATCTTTATAAAATTAATATACATATATAAAATTGTATATTATTATATGTACCTTAAAATTTGCAAAATGGTACATTTGTATAGTGTTAGCTCTTAATCCAAACCCATTATTCATAATGTGAGCATAACATCTAATTATATCATCATGATAAGCTTCTTGTAAATCAGTACTGTGGTCATTAAATGCAGACATTCTTCTTATTAACTCGTCTAATGGTTTTGCAACTGCAAAACGGAATATATCTTCTTTCAAATTTACCTGTACCATGGAAGTATTTTTGTCTTCTGGACATTGCTTAGGTGGTTTTGATAATTGCTTAGTAACTATGTATGGAAGAAGTTCACCTTTCAATGTACTAATGTTTCTAAAAAATAAAATACATAAGTATATTTATTCGATGAAAGTATTTACTCTCTATTTTTTATTTATATAATTACTTACTTATTAAATACTAGAAAATCCAAAACCCATTTATTAATAATATACACATGTGCATCCATCAGTTTAGAATACATAGTAAAATTGGTATGTTTTTTGAGAATTTTTTGAGATATATTTATTGTTTCTTCAAAATCTGAAGCCGACGCCAAAAATACTAAACGTCCGGTCTCATTGTCTATTCCCATTAGATCTGTTTCTGGTTTTTGTTTATTTTTAGGTCCTGGAGTAACAAATTCGTCGGATATTTTGAACATAGGTAACATTAATGCTGTAATACTCGCATTATGTTTTCTATATAGATTTAATGTTTCAGAGATATCAATATCTGTTATCAAATCACACGATAATACTATAAAATCTGTGTGAATTTTTTCATGAATAAGTCTAATGGAATCTGCGGTACCAAGATCTTCTGCACCTTGTATTCCTACAATTTCCATTTTAATTTTTAAATCTAATTTATCCAACAACAACGATACATCATTCTTCACTGATTCTGATACTATTATAATACATTCCTTAAATCCACTACGTTCAAGTAGCTGTAGAGAAAACCAAATCATTGGTTTATTTCCAATAGGTAATAAACATTTTGGTTGACCAGCTGTGAGTTCTGTCATACGAGAACCCTTTCCGCCAGCAAGTACAATTGCTTGAAATTCAGTGCATATAACCATCCTTTATAGTTGCTGCAAAAAATAATTTTTTTACTTTTTAATATGATATAAAACAATTTACGAATAAATAACGTTCATCGTAAACAATATTTATATTATTTTTTTGTTTCTTTTTAAATTATTAATAACGACACATGAGAACGTTATATTCGCAAAGAGAAAATTTACCAAATACTTACTATCTACAGAATAAATATAGGTTAGCTTTTCATTCTGATGACTCTAGCAGTGAAAATGTTGCGTACTATTATACATTTATCATAAATATTTTTTAAAAGAGAGAATATAGATATTTGTCGTAAAATAATTATCTCGCCAATTTTGTTATAACAAATAAATATTCCATTGATTATTTTTACTATTGTATTTTATCTTTTCATAAAATATAATAGTAAATTATAATATTTTATAATACATAAATGAATATTAATCATTCAATTGTTGTTAAAAATGCGGTTATTTTTTTTTTTTTTACAATTAATTAATTGATTTGAATAAAACTATAAATTATATTTACATTGAAATAATATCACAAGGTGGTAATGTAGTATCAGTTACATGTGCCATTTAACTCACTTTATATGACCGCATATTTAATACTGTTTAACCTAAAATTGACGAGTCGTTACACTTAGAATCATTGGCATTAAAGAGATTAATTTTGTAAAATAAAAAGAAAATATAAAGTATGGGTGAAAACGAGGATGTAATTAAAGCTGGAAATTATGTGATAGTGAAAAAACAAAAGTACACCAAAGTATATAAGGTGTCATTAAATGGAATATTAATGTTAGGAAAGGATGAAGTAGATATGCAAGAAATAATTGGTAAACCTTATTGGACAACTTTTGAAATGGTCCCATCGAAAAATAATAAAAGATCTTATACATTGAAGACTATAAAAGAGGCAGAATCTTGGAATGATTTAAAGAACACCGTATCGAGTGGTTTAGACAATCGTTGTATCATCAATGATGGTAATTCTCAAAAATTGTCGAAAGAAGAAATTTTGCAACTTCAAGAATCTGGAAAGTCTGGGAAGGAGATAGTTGGTACTCTTATAGAAAATAGTAAATCTTTCTCTGTGAAAACAGAATACTCTCAAGAAAAATATATAAAGAAGAAAGAACAAAAATACTTTCGTTATTTAATAGTATGTAAACCTACTATAGTATCATTACACGAAGTATACTTTAGACAAGATCATACACGTGTAGGAGGATTAAGAATGGATGCTCTTTCTCAATTGTTATCATATAGCGATGTTCAATCGGATGGATTATATTTATTATATGACAGTGGTTCACAAGGATTACCTGGAGCTGCCATATTGCATAGAATTGGTGCAAATACTACAGGATTATTAATAAATATGCATCCTGGAAATATACCTCAGTTAGCTATTATTCAAGCTATGAATTTTCCTAAGGAACAGATTGAAAGACACATAACTGTTAATATTTATAGCTTTTTAAGATTACATTATCAAGGGGAATCATCATTATTAAGTGATATATCTCTTTGTAGAACAGTATCTACTCCTACTACTTCTCAATCTGAAAATAATGAAATATCATTAAATAGTAATAAGGATTGTGAACAAGAAACTAAAGTAGAAGATAACACAGAAGTATCAAAAGTTGGTCAAGTTATAGATATTGATAAGACTGAAACTACAAGCAATGGAATGCTCAATATAGATACAATTGAAGTGGATCCAAAAAATTTAATTTTGCAAAATGTTAATGATACAAATGAATCTAAACTTATGGGTGATGTAAGTGAAGAAGAAAAAGTAGAAACAAGAAAAACTTTAAAACGCAAATTAGATGATCCCATTGAAACAGAACCTATTAAAAAACCAAAATGGTTAATAGAAACGCAATATGCATTGGATCTTTTGAAAGGTTCTAAAGCTCGAGGTTTAGTTATTGTGGCCAAAGAACATCCTTTAAACATCATCAAATCTTTGTTGCCTTTTCTTGGTGCATCTAGACCATTTGTAATTTTTCATGCTTATAGAGAACCATTACAGGAAACGTACATAGCTCTTAAACAAACACAAAATGTAGTGAATTTAAGACTGTTTTCAAATTTCTTACGTTCATATCAGATATTACCAGATAGGACACATCCAGATATTTTAACGAGCGATACAGGTGGTTATATTTTAACAGGATATTTAGTTGAATAATGATATTAATTAGACAATAATTTAATTTCTATATAAAAATAAGAAAATCCATATATATAAATAAGATAAAATATATATATATATATATATATATATATATAAAATTTTCAAAATGTTTTTATGATTTTTGTATAAAAGAAAAGAAAAATCATATAAATACATTTTATACCAATCAAAACACAACAGCTTGTTCTTTTTTCTTTTCTTTTTTATCTATTAAAGATATCGATTAACTAATTCTTCTAATTAATCAACATAAGAATGACAAATTTTTTGTTGATCAAAATTTGAACAATCTTAATATAAGATATGTGTACTTTCACACGTTACAATTTATTTTTAATTACTTAGTTTACAATGTCGTGTCAGAGACATGATATGGGCCAAACATCAACAAGACCTATCAGAGACGTAGTGAGATGATCGTGTCAAATGTAAATAAAACGTGAATAAAGAACGCTCAGGCAAATCTGTGAATGGCCCGACGTGTGACATTGTTATCATTTGTGGCATACGATATAAAAAATTAAATCGTATGGCAAGGAATTAATGAAAATAAGGTTCTTAGGTATACAATTACAGATGAATAATAAAAATGGGTTCATATGTCAATTATATTAAAAGGAAATGAAATATTTATAATTGATAAAAAATTCTTTTACATTCTTTTACAAGAAACGATGATGATATTTATCCAAAAATCAAGTATATTATAAATTTAATAATACTTTCAATGTTTTATTTATATTTTCCGTATAATAAATAATATCTGTATAATGAACAATTTAACAAATAGCTCAAATTTTCATTTCCTTTTTTTATTCTTAATCGCATAAAAATCGTCGTATAAAAATTGTCGCATAACGATGAGATAAGAAAAAGATGACCTAATGACACCGAAGAATTCAAATATATGCAAGATTTTTTTTTTCGGTACATTCGTCCGTGTACACACACACACACACACACACACACACACACACACACACACATGTATACATGCATGCATATTAATGTATACATACATATACATTCACGTATAATCTTTTTAATTAATTTGTTTATAATACATTTATAAACAAATACATTTATCTACATATAAATATAATATATATTTATGGAAGATAAATATTTATGTATTTATTTATTTTTTTTTTTTTTCATTGGCTTCAGTTCATTAAATTGAATGACCATAAAAATATGATTGAAAAGTATACAGGTTTTTGAGAGTATTTATGCCACGATCATAGAATGAAGGAGGGAGAACTGTTGTATATACTCGGCTGAGGTAGGTCGATGTAGGAAACTCTTTCTCTTTAGTTTACTCGTAGACGATTTACAGTCGATACACGTATCTTCGTATACATATATCGGTTCTTTTTATTTAGTAAATCGTTTTTTATCAGTTATACCTCCTTTTGCGTGTATTTATTTATATTTTTTTTCTTTTCTATTTTTTTCTCGCATTTTTATTTTCTCTTCACGTTTTCTCTAAACTTTCTACATAGGAGCATAAAGTAATAATAATAATAATAATAATAATAATAATAATAATAATAATAATAATATTAATAATAATAGTAATAGTAATAGTAATAGTAATAATAATAACAATATAACATAGACGCTTAATAACTGTTAAAAAAAGAATTATACATGTTTATTAATATCGTACGTGAGTGCAAAAGGACAATGGAATAATTTATTCGAATCGAAAAACATTCGTAATACCTCATTGTGTTTATTCATTGATTTTAATTTCAAATGAAAACTTTTAAATCCTAAAACGGTTCTTCAATTCCTAAGTTTATTTTGTGAAAAAATATCAAAAGTGAAGGAATTTATTGTGCAATGCGAGGTGATTTATAACATCATCATTTATCAAACGAGCTTGCTTTAGATCAATTTTTTTTTATTTTTTATTTTTATTAGTTAGTGTTTGTTCTTCTTCTTTTTATTCTTCAAGAGGATTCATTTTTTCAAATATTATTTTCAAGATGTCCGTCAATAACGTTGAAAATGGGAATAGCGTTGTATTGAACACGATCGATGATAAAAATCGCGTAAGTATTGGGGAAATATATTAATCTTGGAATTTTTATTACTATTACGTATTAAACAAAATAAAACAAAAGAATGGAAACAAAAAGAATTAACATTTTCTATTATCGATATCGTTTATTGCGTTCAAATTTAAAAGATCTTGTTATACACACATAATGATGTAGAACAAAAAGTTTCTACAAATGATATTAAAAATCATTTATCATATTTCGAGATTTTTAAAGCTAATTTTTTATTTTTTTTTTTTTATTTTTTTGTTTAAATCGTAAATCGTAAAACTTGTAAAAATTGTGAAATCACAAAATTGAGCTAATTAAAGTCAGAAAAAGAAAAAATTAACTTACGAAAATTTCGGGAAATATTATGTTACATTAAAAATTCTAATTTTTAACATTACAAAATTAACATATATAAATTAATTTAACCACTAGATTAATCATTCGTATCGTTTAATTAATAATTAATAATTTCGTATCATTAACGGCACCATTTATATAATTTAGATCTCTTGCATACAATAAAAATAAATAAATAATCTGATGTAAAATTTTTTTCTGAGATAATAATGCGATAAAGAATAAAGAAAATTTACGTATTTTTCTTTAAGTTTCGAAAAAAAAAAGATATATGTTCATATATATATTCTTTTTTTTTTTAATAATGATTTATAAAATTTTGTTGTTATATTGTACTTTGTGTACTTCACATATCATTAGAAAACGGATATGATGCGTTATAATCCGTTAGAGAAAGGAAAAAAGAAAGCAAGTGTATTCTCCAATTAACAAGGAGGACAACATAGTGTCGAAGAGATTTTCTAACTTCAGTTTACTCCTGAAAGAGATGAAAGCGGATAAAAGGAGAGTTTCTAGACCTATTCATGTTTACTTTCTCGACCTATTATTTGCCAAGTAGCAACTATAATAATTATTCATATAACTTTATAATGTAAAACGTATTTGAATTTTTTCTTTTTTTTCTTTTTTTTTCTTTTTTTTTTTTTTTTCTTTTTTTTCTTATTATGATTAGACTAGCATCCTCGCACCATCTGGTGGTATATTGACGAAACTAATATTTCGTTATCAAAATTTCAGCATCTAACGAGATAGTGTACTTTTTTTTATTTTACAATTGATAAACGATATCATAATTTGTAAATGTGTAACTTAGTTTAATGGCACAAATTTAATTGTACAGATATAGTTGTTTGTGAAATGAGGTCATATTTTTTCTGTGATAATTATATCGTGCTTTACCTGACGCTTGCTTGTGTTCATCAATTATAATTAGGTTAACTTTACGTTTACTTTATTTACATAACAAGTTTGTAGTATTAAGTAAGTAAACAAATATACAATGTTTCTTCTCATATATATATATATATATATTTATATGTATATATATATATATATGTATGTATATGTATCAAGTTATTAATATTTTTTTTTATAATTATTTTGTACTGAACAATATGACAATTTTATGTTAACTATTATTATTTTATGTTAATTATGTTAATTGAGAATTATTTGCTCGTACGATCTTCTTTCATTAGTATATTGTTATTTATCGTTAAATAAAACATTAACAATTATTGATATATTATTTTTTTTCTTTGTCATCTATATTATTTCACTCTATGTTAAATGTTATTCTTTCACCATATAGTTTTCCATTAAAATTATATAATGTCGATATAGTATGGATATTGTCATAGAAATATTTTATAAATCAAGAACAGAATTGTAAAACTAGACAGTCAACATTCGACATTCATATTTATATTAATATCTTTGATAAAAAAATGTTAGAGGATATAGTTTCTCATAGTTCATATGTTAGAATTTAATTATGGTGTAATTACTTTAAATTACAGTTGAGCAGTATAGTTAATGGAAAACAGTATCGACAATTTTCAACGCATACTTTTTTTTCTATTGACATATGTATATATTATACATATATATATATATATATATACATATATATGTAATGGTAGAAAATAAGAATGGAAAAGGAGGAAAAAAGAAATAGAAAGAAAATTATAAGAATATACGTAAGAATGAATACGAATGAACGAACGCGAATCAACGAACAAACGAACTGTAAGAATGAGTAAATGAGCTATGTCCTGTTACATAAACACAACTGGTAGTAGTTGAGGACAACCGTTAATGATGCGAATATTCACAATCAAAAACCATGATAAAGAATTATAATGATGTGACGTGTATAAAACGATAAATATCGTGTTCATTAAAACTGTCTTTTTAACACTATCGACCTGATATAAATGATCATTTTGATAATTATAGGTACGTGCACGTACGTATTTAACGAGAACGTTTATTTTATTCTCTTATTTCAGGCTCATACACGCAATATCAAATTAGAAATATTATTGGCAAATAATAGTTTTTAAAAAATGAATTTGAGATTAATTATTAATTATATATTGGTGAATGGATATATTATATATAACATAACTATATATATATATATATATATATATATATATATACATATATATATGCATACATACATTATATGTGACATGAATAATGTAGATATCGTCTTTTGATAATTTGCTTAACAGCTATAAATAAGCTTTGATTGATTAATCACGAAACAGCATCACAATTTAATGCTAGCTGACGTGTATCTTCTATGAAAATTATCATATCTTTATATATATAATATTTCTGAACGCGCTACCTGGTATTTTCTGGTATGATTAAACATTCAAAATCATTCGATATTTTTATTCATTATCTGAAGTATTACATTTGATGCGAAACAATAAAAAATGAAAGAATTATCAATAATGACGAAGTACTTTAGCAAAGTAACTCGTAACTCGTAACGTATTTCTGTCGTTTTAACTTTCACTTAGTTTCTCTCTTTTTTTTTTTTCTTTTTTTCTCTCTCTCTCTCTCTCTTTCTCTCTCTACGATTTCATGTTTCTTCAACCAACGACCGTGCAGATTATTCATATACAAAATATATCAATCATCTTTATATATTTCAGTATATTGTGTATTAATGAGATGCAATAAAAATACATAACGTTATTTTTAAGATATAATTGCATATTTATATATATGAAATTTGATAATATGCAAATGGCAATATAATAAAGACAAAAATAGTTAAAAATAAAGTATATGCGATGTTATTGCTATATTCATAAAAGGAAACACGCAAAAGATAATAAGAATTGGAGAGACAAAAAATAAAACGTAACAAGTAGTATCAATGGAGTTACTATATAATTATATTTACAAATACATACATAAAAGAAAAAGGGACAAAGAAAAAAGCTAGTAAAAAGAATGAAAAATATGTATATTAAAAAACAAAAAAAAAAGAAAAAAAAAGAAAGAAAGAAAGAAAGAAAAGAACAAGTGGGAAATAATAATAAAATTAAAACCGGTTAATATGATTAATAAAAACAAATTCCGTTGTCCTTTTGCAATAACGTGACGAGTCTATGAAGAAAGGGAAGAAAAAAAACAACAAAAAGAAAAAAAAAAAAAAAAAAAAGAAAGAAAGAGAAATACAAAACTAATAATAAAGAATCGTCAAAAATTTAAAAGCATCAAATCACAATATATATAATTTAATTGTTTCAATAATAATTGTTAAAGAGAATCGATCATTAGTCAACATATGTGTATAACAATATAATGGAGGATAGATAAAAGATAATATTAAAGAGAGGAAAAGAGAATGAAAAAAAAAGAAAAAAAGATGGAAGTGAACGAGGAGAATGAGGAGGGGGAAAAGAAAAAGGAAAGGAAAATACTTTTCTCATATTGCAGGACGTAGAGAGGGGCAAAATCCATACAAGAGTAGGGGAATCATTGAACCGATTACAGGCAACGTCGATGACGACAACGGCATCGGTGTCGCAAGTCCGGAGTACGAACGAAGTAGTAGTCAATCTTGAAGAGGGAAAAGAAGAAGAAAAACCGGTAGATTTGACAACGTTATCTGGTAGTACGCAGACCGTAGGAAATATACTTGGTGGATATAGAAACTCATTACCACCAACACGTTGTCAAACAATTGGCCGTTTTCTTCGTCAATTAATGCTAGTCATGCTGTTAATAACATTTATCGCAGTTTCGTTGGCCTTCTTAACATTTTACATCGGCCACATGTTTCTTCTACAACTTTTTGTTGTTGTGATAGTTGCGTACTTTGTTGCTGGTGGTCGTCTAAGATGGTTCTATATTGCCATTCGTACATTACCACGTGATGTCAAGTAAGTAGATAAAAAATAATATTCTTTATATGCATGTGCGTGTAGATAAGTCAACAATAACTGAATGATTTTAAAAGCTACTTAATTTTTTTTTTTTTTCTCTTTTTTTCTTTGCCGGTTCTTTTTTCCTTTCTTTTTTTCTTTCTTTTTTTTTTTTTCTTTTTTTTTTTTTTTCTTTTCTTTATTAAATAGACCTTTTATAATCAGTTCGCAATAATTAACCAACTAATTATAGTTTTTTCTATCTGAAGTAAATAAGAAAAAATAACAAAAAGGAAAAAAAAAAGAAAAAGTAAAAGAAAAGAAAGATATTAATTTTAAAAACGTGAGAAAAGAGTAATCAATTTTTTAAAATCATTTTAAAACTTTTGACCCACTTTGTTATACAGAGAATATATATATATATATATATATATATATATATAATAAATCTACTCTTATACTCTTATTACGTAATTTCACTACACATAATATATGTATGTATACATTTGATAAGTATCATTTGAAAAATATTATCTTTCTTTTATTCTTCTTCCTCCCCTCCTTTTCCAATAACAGTTTTTATTTTACTTTAACTATATGAAAATCTCTTCTCTTCTATCTTATAACTTGAAATACCGTTAGGCAGCCGGCTTTCTCTGATCGGTCAACATAACGGTTTTATGATTTACAAAAGTTTCATTATAGAATTTCGAATAATCATATTTATTTATTTATATATACATATATATATATATATATATATATGTAGTATATATTAATTGATAATTTTCATTTTCATTATTCATAATTGATATAATGACATTGTCAGAAGCTTATATATTCATTCTATCACGTAATACCAATATCACTTACGTTTAGCAATGAGTTCGAAATGTACGAATGGAAAATATTGGAAATGTGAGAATTCGTTTCGCAATCGAACAGTATTGAATTCGATCGAACGATAATTTTTTTTTCTTTCCTTTTTTCTTTATTTCTTTTCTTTTTTATTTTTTTTTTTTTTTTTTTTTTTTTTTTTAATATCATTACCGACATTAGAAGAGAAATATTATTCCATTCTTTTTACGACATTTTCCTCGTAGCTCTTTGATCTGCCTTTTTTCTTTTGTCTTTCAGACGTTTCAACAAACAATTTTTTTTTCGCTTCCTTAAATTATGATAAAAGAATTAATGATCGGTGATTGTAAAGTTAATGATGATTCACATGCGTTATTGTTCGTATGTCATTGAATTATAACAAACTTTTTTGTCCTTTACATTTCTTATGTATTAATTAGTTTTTTTTTTTTTTCTTTCTTTCTTTTTTTTCCTTTTCTTGACCTTTTTCTTACCTTTGCAGAGGTTTACTAAGATACATTAAACTTCTTTGGTTGATTCGTGGCCATGAAAGAAAAAATAAAAGCGTTGCCGATATATTTCGGCAACACGTTGCACGGCATCCCAATAAAACGTGCATCATATTCGAAGATCAAGAATGGACGTTCCAGCAAGTATGCTAATAATCGATTAATTTTCTTATATATATATATAATTGAATAATATAAATAAATCGAATATATATATATATATATATATATATTCGATTTTATATTTGTTTTAATTTGCACTTTCATTTTTATATTTACAGATTGAAGACTTCAGTAATAAAGTTGCAACTACGTTTAAAAATCATGGTTATAAAAAAGGAGATGTGGTAGCATTATTAATGGAAAACCGACCAGATTTTGTTGGAATTTGGCTTGGTTTAAGTAAAATAGGCATAATAACGTCATTGATTAATATTAATCTTCGTAAATCATCATTATTACATAGCATCGACATCGCTAAATGTCAAGCATTAATCTATAGTTCTGACTTTGTCGAAGGTATATATATATATATATATATATATTTCTATAAAGAATTTTATTAAAAGAAATCAATAATGCATATTTATAATTCATACAAATGTAGTCATCGCGGATATTGCTAGTACACTCAATGCAAATATAGCACTCTACAAGTATGGAAATGAGACAACTGCAGAATCTACGCAACATTTAAAGGCAAAAAATTTGACAAATATTTTATCAGAGGTTTCTACAGTTTCACCAATACCACAGGACAAAAGTTATTATCACGACAATTTATTATATATTTATACCAGTGGAACTACTGGTCTTCCAAAGGCTGCTGTAATAACTAATTCAAGGTGAGGAAAAATGAGACGATCGATAAGTAACAATTCCCCATTTGATGATTAAATCATTTATTCTTTCTTTTTTTTTTTTCTTTCTTTCTTTCTTTTTTTTTTTTTTTCTCTTTTTTTTCCATTATTTCTTATTTTTTTTTTTATATAGATTTATATTCATCGCTAGTGGAATTAATATCATAGCTAAAATGAGATCTTCCGATATATTATATACGCCATTACCTTTGTATCATACAGCAGGTGGTATTATGTCAATAGGTCAAGCATTATTACATGGAAATACGACTGTGATTAGAAAAAAATTTTCTGCTAGTGCTTATTTCAACGATTGCGTTAAGTACAAATGCACGGTAATATAATAATTCTTTAATGATTAGTAATCTTTTAATCGGTATATCCCTAGAAAGAAATATTAATGAATATAGTGAAAAATTATCAATTTTTTTTTCTTTTTTCTTTTTTTTTCTTTTTTTTTTCTTTTTTTTTTTTTTTTTTTTTTTTTTTTATAGATCGCACAATATATAGGAGAAATGTGTCGTTACATTTTAGCAGTACCAGTAAAATCTGAGGACAAACAACACAATCTTCGAATGATTTTTGGTAATGGACTTAGACCACAAATATGGCATCAATTTGTAGCACGTTTTAATATACCTCAGGTCATTGAATTTTATGGTGCTACTGAGGGTAATGCGAATATCGGTAAGAGAAAATCAAATTAAAAAAGGGAAAAAAGATTATATAAATACGTGAGAGATTTATTCTTGATTGCGAGTAAAAAGTCACTTGAAAAATAAGAAGTTTTTTTTTTAATCATTAGATAAAAAAAAAAATAATTTTCTATATTTCTTTCAGTAAACATCGATAATACTGTTGGAGCTATTGGATTCATATCACGAATTATTACATCGGTATATCCAATATCTATTATTAAAGTAAATGCTGAAGGTGAACCAATAAGAAATACCAAAGGATTGTGTCAAGTTTGTGGTCCAAGTAAGTTAAATTTTATAAAAAATAATCGATCGAATGCTATTACATTTTGTATAATTTTGAATTTTAGAAATTATCGTGGCGAATAAAGTGGATTATTTGGATTAACTGCTTTTCAAACGGTTGTTGTATTTGTTTTCTTTTAGGTTTTTATTTTATTTTATCCTATTTTATTTTATTTTATTTTATTTTCTTTGTTCATTTAGACGAACCTGGTGTTTTCATTGGAAAAATTATATCGAACAACCCGACACGAGCATTTTTGGGATACGTGGATAAAAAAGCATCGGACAGTAAAATCGTACGCGATGTTTTCACTAAAGGCGATTCTGCTTTTATATCTGGTATAAATATATATTTATATATGTGTATATATACATATATCAAAAAAAAAAAAAAAAAAAAAAAAAAAAAATTAATATCTTAATTATATTCTTGTTTAATTCTAAAGAAAATATTTTATTTCAGGTGATATTCTTGTAGCAGACGAATTGGGATATCTTTATTTCAAAGATAGAACCGGTGACACGTTTAGATGGAAAGGAGAAAATGTTTCAACGTCCGAAGTCGAAGCCATAATCAGTAATTTTATAAATTATAAAGATTGTATAATTTACGGTGTTGAGGTAATTCTAAACAAAAAAATATAATTATGTATATATACGTGCACATGTTTGCCGGTGATTATGAAAGATAGGAATTATAAAAATTTGTCTCTCGTATCAGGCTATTCATTCTTAAGATTTTATAGTTATATAAGAGAATTATTTTTCTCAAGAATGAATATATATTTATTTATTTATTTTTTTTTTTTTTTTTTTATTTATTATTGTCGAAAAATAATTTTTGAATAATACAAATCCAAATTTTAAAAAATATCTCTGAACAAAAAATATATAATTACTTTCATAATCACTAATTCGTATATGTGTATGCATACATATTTTTTTTTTTTTTTTTTTTTACGAAATAATAAAAAAAAAAAACTTATAATTACTATCATTATATAGGTTCATGGTGCAGAAGGACGTGCTGGTATGGCTGCTATTTGTGACGAAACAAATACGTTGAATCTAAAACAATTATCATCCAATATTAAAGATCAATTACCGTTTTATGCTAGGCCTCAATTTCTTCGAATATTATCGAAAGTTGATCTCACAAGTAAATAATAAATAATATAAATTATTTAAATATAATAATTAATTAATTATATTAATAATTAATATATTAATTTCTTGATAAAGTAATTTCTGATTTTTTTTTTTTTTTTGTAGGTACATTTAAATTGAAGAAAAGGGATTTACAAGAAGAAGGTTTCGATCCTAAAAGAATACAAGACAAATTATATTACTTAGATCCCAAATTGGGATATCAGGTGTTAACGAAAGAGATATTCGATGAAATTCAAGGAGGAAAAATTAAATTATAAAATTGTTGCAATAAATGATACCAAGAAAAATCGAGAATAAATGATATTGAGAAGATGACATCTTGGAATGAAATCAGAAAAATGTATTATGTCATATGTTATATATAATGCTCTTTATTGCTTATATATGCTATGATAAATCGATTTGAATATGCTAAATCTTTACTATTTACCGCATAAATGGAGAACGTCAAACTACTCATTTTATTTTTATATATATACATATATATATATATATATATATGTGTATATATATATGTATGTATGTATGTATGTATGTATATATTTTACAAATTTCCAAAATTTATTTAGAAAGTAAATTGAATCAGGTAATGTTAAAGCAGAAAATTTAATTCATATGACACTTTTTGTCCATTTGAATGAATTAATTGATTTTAAACGATCAATCCAATAATATCCTTCTCAATTAATAATCATTTATTCATATTAATAATTAACATAATCGAGATATGTTCATATTACATAAATAAATAATGAATAGAATGACAAAAGTAAAATCGCTTGTCATGTGAATGTTTTCACAACGTACACCGTTATATTATATTATAATAATCTATATGTGGATATACAGGGTAGTCCAAAATAAAAGGTCAATAACTTCAAAGCTAGTAATTTCATAAATTATCAATGAATTTTAATTATTATTTAATAAAAAAATAGAAAAGAAATAATAATAATAATTATAATAATAATTATTATAATAATAATAATTCAAATTCGTTGATAATACATGAAGTTACAAGTTTTAAAGTTATTACCAATTATTTTGGACCTCCTTATATATGTGTATAGAGATATACCTTCGTCTATTTATGTTTGTACATAGGCAATTTAATTTAAATTAAGAAATATAATTTTGCCCGATATCCCGGTATACCAATAGCTTTTCGTAACAATTGTAGTTTCCTATGTTTCTGTTTTTTTCTCCCTTTTTTTTTTTATTTTTATTAATATTAAAAAGTATTTACCTATATAAGATGTTTCATGAGAGATTTAAAGAGGAAGATAATATTCATATGGTGTAAAGTATATGTATGGGATATTATAACGTGGTGAAAATTTTTACTTGTTATTTGTTAATTTTTAGAATAAAAGTTTTCTATTTTCTGTATCTCTAATTAAATGAAACAACAATTGCTTCTTGCAATTGATTTACAAATATTTTTTATATGTTTATTTTAATCACATCCTTTCTCAATGACTGTATATGTATATTAAATAAAATATATTAAAATTACCAGAGAACGAGTATTAAAGATAAAAAATATGAAAATAAGTGGATATTTGGAATAAGGACTTACAAAAAGGTAGAGAGAGAGAAAGAGATTTCTTTTTATCATCGCTCTAATCTATAGATGAGATATATAATAGAAATATATACTTATGCATATCATACATTATGTAAATTAAAAAATTTTAATTGAAAATTAATGACATATATATTATCGAACATTGATTTCATAATAATTTAAAAAATATTATTAAGCATTTATACATATTATAAAATTATTAAGACTTAACAATAATGATTGTAATTGGAGGATAATTGTACAAGTCACTGATGAATTTTATAGTTAGTTAAAATTTCTCATTGACATTCATAAATTTGGTTACACGTATTAGTTTATCAAAACTTTAATAAGAAATTAATAATTTAATGATATATGTCAGGAAATTATATTCAACTTATAAAGAACTATAGACTTTGTAATAGCCTAGGTAATGTTATTGTAAAAAAAAAAGCTCGTAAAAAAGTACTTTTTACGATGGTAAACTTAGTTATACAAAGTTATATCAAGTTATACAAGCTATACAAGCTTATATATATAGCTTATATATATTTTATACAAGCATATATATATATATAGCTATACTTAATTATACAAAGTTAGGTAGAATATTTGTATGATGCAACGTAATATCTAATTTACAAATTATTAATAATAAATTATTATTGATATATATATATATATATATATATATATATATATATATATATATATATTTGTGTACATTAAATATATAATAAGTTGTTTCGATCTATTCGCATGGCAGTGATAACAATGCGCTGATAATATTTATATTATCAGCAAGACCATTTTTCAGTAAAAACGAAATAGTGCCACAACCCTCCGCTTTATAGTGGCGTTGAAGTAGCGTCGATTCACAGTAGCTTTTAAGGGAGCGCAGCGTAGCTTTCGGATTATACAACTGCACACTTTTCACGTAAGGTGACCCAGTTAAAATGGACATCAGGTTACTTCTTGTTTTTGCTATTGTCGGTTTAATGGCCACCGGCTTAACAGCAAGGATCGGATTTTTAGGAAGAATTGCTCAAATACTTTTGGCCGCCACCCTTATCCCATTAATTTGCAAGTTTCATCGAAAGTTCTACGTCATTTTGAAGACACTGCCAAGGGATATCAAGTAAGTACAACCCTCTTCTCTCTCTTTCTCTCTCTCTCTCTCTCTCTCTCTCTCTTTATTAATAAATATATTTTTATAAGAGATAAGATTGAGTAGGATACGATTAAGGATTAATGTCAAGATCAAAATTAATATTTGATGATCTGGTAATAACTATGTATATATATATATATATATGTATATATATATGTATATGTATGTGTGTGTATATATATATATTAAAAAAAAAAAAAAAGAAAAAATATCCCTAAGTTCTATCGCTAAAATATCACATTCAGTCTCGCCATTTCAACTTAGATATTATCGATCCATGCTTTAATGCGACATGTCTATGAAGTCGCATACTTTATAAAAGCCAATTTTCTTATATATATATATATATATACATATATATGTATATATATGTATATATACATATATTACATAAAATATATATGTTTACATATTTATATACGAATATATAAATTGATAATATAAAATAAAATATCAATATATACATAAAAAATAAATTAATGTTGCAGAATAAATTTAGAAAAATAAGAAAATGTTCGAACACTTGAGAAAATTATCTGGTGAACTTTAAAGCGATATTTTTAGTTTCCTAACTAATCGGAAATAATGGGACATAAAATGACGAGCTAAAGGCTATCATTCTCGATGACCTGTACTTTTTTTCCTATATTAACTGCAACATATATGTATATATATATTTATATGTATATGTATGTATGTATATATGTATATATTTTTTCCAATGACTTTTAATTCCTATTGTATTTTAATCAGAAAATTTATTGTTCCGTGTGTTTATATGTAAGCATACATATGCATACATACAAAAAATTGATATATATATATATATATATATATATATATATATATATAAATATTAATTTCGATATTTTATAAATTCAAGATTAATATAATTATTTAAAAAATATTATTATCGTGTTATTGAAACTTTAAAATTATATTTTGTAGTGATAATTTAAAAAGGAAAAAGAATAAAAAAGAAAAATAAAAGAATAAAGAAAAACAATTAAAAAGTATTAACTTTTAACTTTAGAGAAAATTGAAATAGTCGAGACTTATCGTACCGATAAATATTAATGAATATTTCAGCATATTTTACGCGAATACATATAAAACGTTTCATTTGATAAGTAAAAAATAATAATGAATTTCAACATTATTTTTTCCCTTTTTATTTTTTCTTCAGTCATTTGTTTTATATCACATTAAAACCTTTTATATCATATATAGTAAAATCATTACACAGAAACGTCATCGTTACTTTAGCCTACTCTTACACCGTGGGATTTGTCCTTCGTGTAAATATTTTACGAACACCTGTTTCAATCGCTTTACAATGCCGTAAAGCAGACGAATTTTTTCTATAGTATATATGCATGTATATATATATATATATATAATTCTTTTATTATATAATTAATATATATTTTTTATTATATTTTTAATATATATATATATATATATATATATATATATATATGTATTATAAATATACATTAAAAATATATTGAAAATCGTTACTTTGAGGTGAGTTGAAGTTTACAACAACGAAGAATTCATATAAATACATATGAAATTCCAGTTTAATCGATGTTTAATTTTTTATTTATTTATTATTTCTTTTCTTTTCTTTTTTTTTTTTTTTCTTTTTCTACAGATTCCTCTATCGGTATGTGAATGCTAATCGAGATCTGAAAAGTTTCGTTAGAAATAATACAACGGTTATGAAAATTTTCCAAGAACGAGCACGTCTTTATCCAGATAAACCATGTTTTATTTTCGAAGGATGTACTTGGACTAACGAAGATGTAAGTATATATATATATATATATATATATGATATGTCGATGAAGAAATTTTTATAAATACTTTTTAAAAGAGTTCAAAGTTGAAAGTTCCAAATTCCAAATTCTAAGTTTTTATAGATAAACTCATATAAAAATAAATTCTAATCAATAGACTCATTTCTTACTATTTTACAGATTGACAAATATAGTAATCGAATAGCAAATATTTTTAAAGAAGCTGGATATGGTAAAGGTGATGCCGTAGCACTTTTGATGCTTAACAGACCGGAATATATCGCAACTTGGCTTGGATTGGGTAAGATAGGTGTGATAACAGCTTTGATTAATACCAATTTACGTCAACAATGTTTAAGCCATTGCCTGACAGTTGCGAAAGTTAAAAGCATAATTTATACCGAGGAATTTTCCTTAGGTAAATGACAACTTCTTTTTTTTTTCTTCTTATTCTTTCGAATAGGAATTAAATCCGATTCGTAGAGAAAGGAAGAATTAATAAAAGAAAAAAAAAAAAAAAAAAATAATAAAAAGAAAAATATTCTCTTGTTTTAGCAATCGAAGATATTTCAGATTCTATTGAAGGAATAATCAAGTATAAACAAGGTGGCAATTTCGAAGGATATAACGGGGATATCAAAAATTTGGATAAACTAATAGCAGATGCTAGCATAAAACAACCAGATGTTGATAATGAACCTGGTTATAAAGATGATTTGTTGTATATATATACCAGTGGTACAACTGGTTTACCCAAAGTGGCTATTGTACCAAATTCAAGGTATGATACTTAATGTTAAATATGATTATTTTATTTTTTAACATATTAAAGCGATATCTTATAGATAAAGTATAATTTAGATCTTATAGATAAAGTATAATTTAGCTTACATATATTATTGTATGCATTCCATACATGATGCATAAATTATAGATATAGTACCAAGTATAATGAACCATTCATAATCCTGTCATAGAAGTCTTACGACTGCTTGCAAATCGGATTAATGTAGATCTAGTCGCTTTACACGAGTCTCAGCATATTAGCTTTGAAAAGCTATTTATATCAAAGAAATTTATAACCGATTGTTTTTTCTTTAGTTAAAAAGAAAAAAAAAAAAAAAAAAAGAAAAAAAAAAGAAAAAAGTAAAATAATTATTATAAATTATTATCCTTCCTTGTTACAATCGATTATCTCAAAATAAATCGTATTAAATAATTACAATAATTATATATTTTAGAAAATAATTATTACATATTAAATAATAATTATTGATATAATAAAGAAATATAAAATAAAATAAGGCAATAAAAAAATTGTCTCATTAACAGATTCCTACTCGTCATAACGGCAACTTATCATATGCTGGGATTGAAGAAGAATAGTGATATTTTATATAATCCTATTCCATTATATCATATGTCTGGTGGATTAGTAGGGACAGGTTGTGCACTTACCAAAGGTATTCCAAGTGTTTTAAGAAGTAAATTTTCTGTCAGTGCTTATTGGACTGATTGCATCAAGTATAAATGCACGGTAAGTGTTATAATTATAATTAATATTATAATTAATTATAATTATAAAATTAATAATATAATAAAATTAATAAATATGATAGATATGTTTATACTATATGAAATAATATATATTGTTATATGTATTAATTATATAATATTAATTCTTTTTTATTTTTAGTTGGCACAATATATCGGCGAAATGTGTCGATATTTATTAAAAGCTCCACCACGTCCGGAAGATAAAACTCATTCGATTAGACTAATGGTCGGAAATGGTATGAGACCACAAATTTGGCAAGAGTTCGTTGATCGTTTTAAAATCGAACAAATTACGGAAGTCTATGGATCGAGCGAAGGCAATGCTAATATTGGTAAATGATTATTTTATATAAAACTATTTTCATAACTTTTAAATATATATATATATATATAAATAATATAATTCGTTGATTTTTTATACGTACAGTTAATGTCGACAATCAAGTTGGAGCAGTTGGTTTTGTTCCATCAATATTACCTAAATTTCTTCATCCAGTTGCTCTTATTCGTGTGAATCCTGACACGTGCGAACCAATTAGGGGTAAAGATGGATTATGCATACGAACTGAAATAAGTATGTAATACTTAATTATTCAAATTTTGTATATGTGTGGATGTGTATTATGGAAAAGCTAATAAATTATATTTTCTTCTTTAGATGAACCAGGTATGCTAATAGGATTGATAAAACAAGGAAATGTAGAGAGAGAATTTAATGGATATTTGGATAAGGAAGCATCACGAAAGAAAGTAGTAGAGAATGTATTCTGTAAGGGTGATAAAGCATTTCTTTCAGGTAAAATCAAATTTGTTAAAAATTTATAATTGATTCTATCATTTGATAATACTCACGTGTATATTTCTATTTTGTCAGGTGACATTTTAATACAGGATGAATTTGGATACTTTTATTTCAAGGATAGAACAGGTGATACTTTCAGGTGGAAAGGTGAAAATGTTGCTACTGCTGAGGTGGAAGGTGTTATCAGTAATGTTGCTGGGTATAGAGATACAACTGTTTACGGAGTACAGGTTTAATATTTTTGATACATACGAAATATATTCTATTACGTTTATTAATTTTTAATTGATGAAAGTAATTTAATTGTATATTATTTATTTTATTTTTAAAGATACCTGGTGTAGAAGGAAAAGCAGGAATGGCAGCAATAGTAGACCCTGAGAGTTTAATAGACTTTAAAGCACTTGCTGAGGGTTTAGACAAAGCTTTACCTTCCTACGCAAGACCAATTTTCTTAAGGATTGTCAAAGAATTAGAAATGACAAGTACATTTAAATTGAAAAAAATTGGCCTTCAAAATGAAGGATTTGATCCTAATAAGATTCAAGATAAAGTGTATTTTCGATCAGATAAAGAATATGTCGAAGTTACACCCGAGCTATATCAAAAAATTATATCGGGATCTACCAAGTTGTAATTAGCAATACTTTTCTTTCTTTTTTTTTTTTGTTTTGTTTTCGTAATGGGGAACTCTATAAATGTGTAAAATTGATCGGATTAGGGCGCATGGATTAGACAGCTTTTTTTTACATACGAGAAACCATTTGAATTGACATTAACAATTTATGATCTCGTATCGCACACAACAATTTCATTGTATAATACGTGAATATAATCTCACGTACATATATCTTAAATATGGAATTATATGAAAAAATATAATCCACGATACTATTAAAATATTCAGGAATATGCAGATTCTAAACCTGCAAATTAGTAACTATCGATTTCTATTACAAGAGAAATCAAAATCGTGCAAATTAATCGTGATTTGATAAAAATCAACTTAGTTAAACACTTTGCATAGATAATAAATTAAAGGAAATAAGTATTTTGATGTTAAAGGCGCCACTTTATAAACTAGAGGAATATCTTATTACTTTTCACAATATTTTCATTGATAAATACAGTGAAAATTCAATTGTCAAAAATTATCACTTTTTAGATTGTTTGAATTTATAACTTTGAGATCTCATTTTATCTACATTGTATTTATTCACACTAGATACAATATTATGTGGTATAGATATTGTAAAAAAAGATCTCCCTTATTTTAGGAATCATAATGTAAACAAACTCATATAAATAATACATTCCTTGTTCAACATTGAGTCCAATTAAACAACCATCCAAATTTTTAACATTAATGTAAATAGTACAAGCTAAATAAAAAGATCTTTTCTTAAAATTTCTAAAATTTCGATATCATGTTTTTGGTAATATAATTATTAATTATTTTCTTTATAAAAATTTATATTGTTTATATAATTAATATATATATATATATAATGTAAGATCTCTTTGATTTAAAAAAAAAGATTTTACTAAAGATATTAAATATATATTGCACAGTATGCTTTAACCTAACATTTGCACTAATAATATATTTAATAAACACTTATTCTTTATGTAAGAAAAAGAATTCAATAAGAATTAATAATTTTGATCAGTATTTTGTTTTATATGTTATTTCGAGTGTCATTATAATATGTATGTATCATTATAATGATATTCTAAGCAATTTCACAAAAATTTATGGAACAATAAATATTTCCTACCTAATCACTTTTGAAAATAATACTTGGTTAAGAAATTGTATTGTAGTAAATTTGATGAAATTATAAGTTAAAAATTATGTTTGTTAGAAATTCAGTAAATTCTAATTGTTGTTTGACAGAAATATAATTATTTTAATGACGTTGTTATATTTATTCATGAATATAATTTATGTAGTAAAATAATGAACTTACATGTTTTTAGTGTTTCAAAACATTGACTAAGTTTCTTTTTCTATCAACGATCAATGTAAGTAGATGATATTTTCCTTTCATTGGACAAGACTTATCAGATATAATTTATTATTGAAACCAAATTATTTTATATGCTTTTGCAATTCTTGTCATCCTTTTTTTATTTTTTATTTTATTTTTTTTTTTTTTTTTTTTTTTTTTATCAAAACAATATAAAAAATTATTACCAAAAACATGTAACAATAATTTGTTTTATAAAAATACATTATAATAATAAAAACATAAAGTTTTACATTATCACATATTAAATATTAAATGAAACCATGACAAACTTTGAAAATACTTTATATATATTTATATCATCATTATAGATTTCATACTATGACGATGAAAATTGATTTGGTAATTTCATTTGGTTATTTGTATTATTTATTTTATATTATAATAATTGTTAATAAAAATTGATGAAATTGACGAATTTTCTAATGTGTCTTATCACGAAGAATCTATTGATAATTAATGCGAAATAAACGATGTCATAATTAAATCAAAACTATTATATAAGATAGATAATAGAAATAAGAAAATAATAAAGGACGACAAGAATTCGCACAGTAATTCATTTAGATATATTATATCGTAACTTTATAGTTTATTTATATTGGCACTAATATAACTTTCGTAATAAATTTGAGTACTATTGACTGACGTGTTAAAAGTTTTGTTGGCTGTAAATAAAGATAATTTGAGTCACATAATAACTTGAATGGGTTACTTACAGTAATAATTATATTCTTCATGAACAAATTTGGACTTACTTCTTCGTATTTTAAATTGCACATGGGAAGGAGATTATGCGGTAAAAAAAAAAAAAAAAAAAAAAAAAATAATCTATCTGAACAAATATATTCTATAAGAAAAATTAACGAAATATAAAATGAAATGAAGTAACATTATCTGATGAAAAAAATATTCTTCATAATGATGAAGTAATGCATCGTTTTTATTTCTTTCATCGACAAATGGAACAAGAAAAAAAAAAAAAAAGAAATGAATTTGCACATTTCAAATTTAATTTTTCACTAAGTAATTAAAAAAACAAATTAAATTATTCGCAATTAACGTTAAAACATTTGTTACATTTTCGCGTACATATCGCAGGTTAGCCCCCTCTGGCGAAAGATTTCGTAACAAACGAAAAAAAAAAAAAAAAAAAAGAAAAAAAAGAAAAAAAAGAAGAATTCAAAATATCAGTAAAAGAATTCAAATTCTTAAAAAATATAATCCTTTTGGGGAATAAAAGGAATCAATAAATTTTCAAAAATCTAAGAATTGAATATAAAGAAATTTTATTTTCATTGTATTTCATTCAAAAATAAAATTATTCGTAAAAAAAGACTTCAGCTTTGTCTGAACATATACAGTGTATATGTGTATATATATAATATATTTATATATATACATACATATATATATATATTTATATATATATATAGATAGATACTGTGTTATAATATATTATATATATATACATACATATATATATATATATATATATATATATATATATATATGTATATATATAGAATCATATATCTACGCGTGCTTGCACGGCGATAATCGTCTTCTAAGCACCAATACCGCTATAAATTCTAATGTGGCTTTTTTAAACTTACTAACTAAATCACATGTCATTATTAACTTTCATAAATTTGTTTCACCAGTTCCTTATGGTCGTCATTATGATCATCATTATCATCATCATCATCATCATCATTATCATCAACATCTACACAATTTGCAGTCTATAGTTATAATTGTCAATAAAAATCTTCGCCATATATATCATTAAATATGAAAGCTTGGCATTACGCGTCGTTTTTCATTCCGTTTTTTTCCAAGCATCAAAATAATTCTTGTCTTATTACTGTACGTTTACATATATTATTGATCGATTTAAATACAATGTAAAAAGGCAAACGTTGAAATTAAGAAGCATATGTGTACGTATATACATATATATATACACACACACATATTATATATGGACGATCTTTGAACATTACTCCTCTCGCGACGCATTAATGCATACAAGGCACACCATTTGTAATGACTCGCATTAGTGAGAGACAAAAGGCTTTACAAATTTCTTCTTTAGTTGTTCTTTCTCTTTCTATATCTTTTCATTATATTAACCTTCATAAAAGTCTGATAAGTCGCAAAAATATAGACGATTTGTAACGCCTCGCAAAATTGCATTATTTCATTTTGAAGAAAGAAGAAAATTTCAATTGAAAAAAAAAAAAAAAAGAAAGAAAAAAAAAATTAATCCCTACATTATGGAATAGAAAATGATCGATCAAAATTAATGAAATCATTCATTCTGCAATACTTTCATTTTTGTTATTCACTTCCATCTATAATAATTGTCTCCAATATCAAATTAGACTCTGATCTTTCTAACTGCGTCTACATATGCATATATATGTATATATATATAAATACATATATCTATGAATGTACTTTGGATGCTTTTTGCTTTTTTGTATTTTCGCGCCCATTTTGAAGTTGTCCATCGAACAAGACTAGATGCAGATAATAGAATGATACAGAGTTTTAGAATGTACATACACATAATAATAATAATAATAATAATAATAATAATAATAATAATAGTACTAATAATAATAAAAATAATAATAATAAAAATAATAATAATAATTTTGAATGAAAAAGCATTTTATATATATATATATATTTACTTATATATATTACTTATATATATATATATATATATATATATATATATATATATTACTTATATATATTTATATATATTTTATATATATATATATATATAAATATAAACAAAGTGCGTTAGTCGATTAAAGATAAAAGAAAAGAAAATATTTTTCATAAAGGAGTAAATATGTTTGTTTGTTTGTTGTTTACTTCGAAAGCGCTGCGTAAATGCTTATTCCTCTTTATATTATATCCTTTATTGAGAGAAGAGGTAGATACTTTTCTTTCTTTTTATCTCTTTGCAGCATTGTTCGCACTCACTCGTTCAAGGACGTATTATCCCACGTGCACGCTCAGTTATATTGCATCTCGAGCACTAACAACTCTTAACGAGTATATACCCGTCTTACATACATACATACATACATATACATATATATATATATATATATATATATATATATATATATATATATTTCGATTCCCGATTCTTAACGCGTAGCTTCTTTTACAAAAGGATCGAAATATAAGCATCTCGAACGTCCTTCGCGTCATTACTTTAAGCCTTAGCACAAATCCTTGGCTCGTTTTTCCTTCGTTCTTTCGTCATTGCGCATCGATAAACGAGTAAAAGAGAGAAGGAAAAAGAATAATAATAATAATAATAATAATAATAATAATAATAATATTAATAATAATAATAATAAACGATATTGTATCTTCACGGTTTCGCAAACAGGAAAGAATAAAGAAATTAGAAAGAAAGAAGGAAAGTTGTCATCCTTGTGATTCGTGTATCTTTTTATGCATCCCATAAAAAAAATAACGAATATATGTGAGATTATAAACAAACCTCAAGAAAGTTTTAACTTTGTTCTCATCGTTAAGGATTGTACTTGCTTCGTGGATTGAACTTGCGTATTAAATAAAAGGATTCAATTAATTCCTCCTCACTTTTCTTTTTTTTTTTTCTTTTTTTTTTTTTTCTTTTGCGACGGAGAGACCTTCAACAAAATTTTTTTCATTTCAAAACTGGCCCGAAACCGTCATAATTTGACAGCCAGATTGTACGTGATCCATCACCTGTTCCTTAAGCCGGCAAACGTGTTCCTTAAGTTTATGTACGACCGCGCTCAATTCGCTGTTCTCGCCTTTGAGAACTTTGACCTTGTCCTCCAGCCTGGAAATACGTTCGAGTTTGCGCCTGCGACACTTGGAAGCGGCAACGCGATTTCGTTGCCTCTTCCTTTCAAGTTTGATCCTTTCTTGATTTTCCATGTCTATCGGTGACATAGGCGGCGAGCTTGAAACGCTAGGTACCGTTTGAGGTTCATCCTTTATTTGCATTAGTCCCTGACTCACCGAGGACTCCGTGCCGACGCTTTGTACGCTACCGGGTGGTTCCAAAGTTGTGTAAGTAGCTCCATGTAAGCTACCAGGTTCTTGGGAACTATCCGAATGATGTAGCTCGTTTAAAGCATCTACGAAACCACGAGCATAAAGTTCTTGAGCTTCCGTAACCGTCTTTGGAAATAATATTTGTGCCGTTGGGGTCGGTAAGGATGAAACAATACCCCCACTACCATCCTGTTGTTCGATTATCAATTTCTCTAATTCCGGCGATCCGAGTTTTAACATGTTTAAATCCGGCGAGCTCAATATCGGTGCAACATTGTTCAATGTTGTCGGTAAAGGACCTAATCTAGGTCTTTTTGCCTGTTGCCCTTGTCTCTGACAATTGTTTAAATCCAATGTTAAATTACGTTTCGGTTGGCCCATATTATTATTTTCACGATTTACAACACCGTAAACGCTCGTAGCGTCCTCGTAAAATGTTTGATCCATTGTCAAGTTTCGCACCATCGGTGCCACGAGACAGTCTTTCGCCGATGACAAGTCGAAGGTCGTCCCTCCTTCCCTCTCCTCTACTTTTATACAGTGCGCGCCCGCACTCGTGGTCTGCACACACAATCGCACTCCCTTCTCTCTCTTTCTTTCTTTCTTTCTTTCTCTCTATCTCTCTCTATCTCTCTCTCTCTCTCTCTCGCTCGTTAGTTCTGTTACTCCCCCTCTTTCTCGTTCTCCCCTCTTTTCCTCCTTCAGCCTTTCAGTCAAGGCACGCACCCTCGTCGGATCCGTTCGACGTTTCGATGAATTGGAAATTCAGGACGCGTTTAGGTTACTCTTGCTTAGGATAGTACGTTGCAAGGACGAGGGCAAATCCGGCTGACAGGAGAAGTCGCGTGGGTGGTTTTATTGCTTGTTAACTGTAACGCGTTGTATTTTCTTTTTCTTTTTTTGTCGGTCCTATCTCAAGGACGGAATTATATAACCATTCGACGACGGCCTCCAAACTGTTGGCCTTTTTTCTTCCTTTCTTTCTTTCTTTTTTTATTGTCTTTCTCTTTCTCTTTCTCTCTCTCTCTCTCTCTCTCTCTCTCTCTCTCTCTCTCGATCTCTTATCTAGGCTTATATCCACAGAGGAAATAACACTCTTCACTAGTACGAGAATGATTATCGCAGCAGACAATATCAATAAATTCAGTCACGTATGTGACACCTTAACCGTAGGCGTTGCTCTCTAACTCCTACAGCGGCGTATTTTTTTCTTAATTTTTTTTTTTTTCTTTCTTCAAACGATACGTCACTATATCGGGCGTGAATTAAATACGTGCGTATTCTCTCGTGGCTCGATTGACAGCTTAAAAGTCGATCGAAGGAACGGAGTACACAATGATGAATCACGCCTCGTTGCGTGTGATATCGAATGAACAGAAAGAGAATGGAGAGAGGGAGAAAAAAAGATATACACCAAACGTAAGAAGTAACAAGGAAGAAGATGGCTGATACGCAACTCCTACGTGTTACGACGCGTGTCACGCCTATAGGAGGAGGATTTTGTTGATAGTAAACGTAATGCACTCGGCTGACGCCACGCTCCGCATCACGCGACGTCTCGACTACTTGTGAAGAACCAACTGAAGGTACTGGCTTTTATCCCATGACTCATCGTTACTATTAATATCGATGTCGTCAGCGTTTTCTCATTTCATTGGATACCAGTGTCGTCATTCCTCTTGTCCCATTGGTCGGTCGATCCGCGCTACTAGGAATTGGCCGACGCATGCGCACAAAGCGATTGAATACTTTCGTCGGAGGGAGCGTTTGAACGTCGGCGTAGAAACTAAGCTATATTTCCGTTTGCTTTCATTCTGGACTATCGCATTTAGTTGCATAATTTGGTGCTCCATTAACGTTCGTTAGTTCGCCGTAACTTCTGAAAACATTCCACTTTTAAATAGCGGATGATCGTTTATCGCGTATAAAATTAATTTTACAAAAATTTCATACGACGATTATATAATCGATATTCCAACAAACGATTGCAAACATTTTCGAAATCAACGAACAATCAAACAAGCTATTTTTACGATAATAGTGATAGAAATCTTTCCTCGAAATTGGATTATATAGAAAATATGATAACGACGAACGTTGAGATTCGATCGGAATAATTTGTTCGTAGATAAAAATGACGGAAATGTAGCCTAAAATGTGTTTATCGACGTTCAAACGGTCCCTCCGTCGTGAACGTCGAAGATTGGTTAGGGCGCATGCGTGAGTCAATTCCTAGTAGCGCGGCTTGTTCGACCAATCAGGTGATAGCCTTAACGCCATCGTTAACCAATGAGAGAATTGTTTGGTGACGACGATACTATTTATAGCGCGATGAGTCATAGGATACAAGGTAGTCGCTTTAGTTGGGTTTTCACAAGTTGCCATAGACATAGCATGGTACGGGGATAACACTTTGTGTAGTGTCAGTTGCGCGCACACGCTTCGTATCTTTTGGTTAGATCGTACTATAGCTCTGACACGTGCGTACGCGTAGGTGTTGCCCGTTTTTCTTTCGACGTGTTGAAAACGTCGTGCATTTGCTTTTGCACCCTCGCACACGTTAAGAATGACTCATTATTTTGTGCTACGTTCTTTCGATCAGCTTTAGCTTGTCAACGTAGGGAAGGAAAATATAAGAAAGAAGGAAAAAGGGAGCGAGAGAGAGAGAGAGAGAGAGAGAGAGAGAGAGAAAGAAAGAAAGAAAAGAGAGGGGGGAGAGAGAGAGAGAGAGATGCATCCACAATCCACGCCCCACAGTGACGTATGAAAGAGTGGGGGTAAAGCGAGTACCGAAGAAAACATCGAAGATAACGCGCGTATGCGGAATTGGAATGAATATTACATTCGATATTTATAATAAGCAAGTATATAAGATATTATATACGCATGATACAACATGCGTAGTCGGATTAAAAGGGAATTTGTCTTTGGATACCGTTGTAATGTTATGTAACTTAAGCCCTTGCGTCAGAATATAGGGAATCGTAATATTCAGAAAAATTTCAACGCTCTAGACGGATCTTACGAGGATTATTATTTTTCTCTTGAACCGGATCTAGACTCTCTTCCTTACGGCGTAAAAACATCGAACGAAAGACGCGCTTTGAATTCGTGATTCACCGAAGTGTCGAGCGAGCGTGTAGGAAAAGTGAGAGTAAGAGAGAGAGACAGAGAGAGAGAGAGAGAGAGAGAGAGAGAGAGAGAGAAAACAGATACTGCACAGAAAAGAGAAGAGAGGGAAGACAACGAGAGATAGAGCACGCGTATATGCTTGAAAGAGTGAGAGAATAAGAAAAGACGACCTTCGGAGTTGCCATCAAAGAAAGACCATTCTTCACGTTATCGATGGTACGAAATTTAACAATGGATCAGGTATTTAATGAGGACACGACAGGCTCTTACGGAGTTATAAATCGTGAAAATAACATGGGTTTACGTAAACGTAATCTCACGTTGGATTTAAACAATTGTCAGAGACAAGAGTTACAAGTTAAAAAACCAAGATTGGGCCCGTTACCGACTACTTTTAATATTGCTCCGATTTTAAGTTCCCCAGACTTGAATATGCTCAAATTGGGATCGCCGGAATTGGAAAAGTTGATAATCGAACAACAGGATGGCAATGGTGCCGACTCCGAGGGCGTCGTCACATCCTTGCCGACGCCAACGGCGCAAATACTTTTTCCAAAAACGGTTACGGAAGCTCAAGAACTTTATGCTCGTGGTTTTGTAGATGCCCTAAACGAGCTACATCACTCGGATAGCTCCCAAGAACCTGGTAGCTTACATGGAGCTACTTACACGACTTTGGAGCCACCCGGTAGTGTGCAAAGCATCGGAACGGAGTCCTCGGTGAGTCAGGGTCTCATGCAAATAAAGGACGAACCACAAACGGTACCTAGCGTTTCTAGCTCGCCGCCTATGTCACCGATAGACATGGAAAATCAAGAAAGGATCAAACTCGAAAGGAAGAGGCAACGAAATCGCGTTGCCGCTTCCAAGTGTCGCAGGCGCAAACTCGAACGTATTTCCAGGCTGGAGGACAAGGTCAAAGTTCTCAAGGGCGAGAACAGCGAATTGAGCGCGGTCGTACACAAACTGCGGGAACACGTTTGCCGGCTTAAGGAACAGGTGATGGATCACGTACAATCCGGTTGTCAAATTATGACAGTTTCGGAACAATTTTAAGAAAGGGACGTGTTTATATAGAAACCGATGCAATATATATATATATATATATATACACACATATATATATATATTTATTTATATGTATATATATATATATATATGGGAGAAATGAGAAAAATTGCGTGCTTATATATAATTATTTTCACAGCTGAAAATTAATCATGCGTTGCGATCATTTTTTTTTTTTTTTTTTTTTAAGAAACAAAGAAAAGAGAGAGTCGCGTTCGGGAGCTTTCCCCTTTGATCTTTATTAATATTGCATTTATAATCTGTTTGCTTATGCGAATGACTAAATGATCCATTTAAATAATATATATATATATATATTATAAGTGTAATAATGAATGGAAATTTTTATATGCTAAAATACGATGTGCTTAATAAGAAGCAACGAGACTTCCGATACCTCATAAAGATTTATATTTTTGCGACTTAAGAGACTTTTACAATTGTAGTCCAGAGAAAGTGAGAAGAAAGGAATTCGAGGTCTTTTGTCTTGCTAATGCGTGCCATTATATACAGTGTGCCTTCTATGCATATTATTATTGCATAGTAAAGGGATGAGATTTCAAGACTGTTGTTGTTCATTCGTGCTTTTTTAATATATTGTGGAATATATTACATGTGTAATAATATTATTATTATAGATAACGATATTTTAAAGCTTGAAAATCATCGACGATGTAACACTTCTAATCAAATAATGAATATATTGATTGTACATCAATTAAATTTAACCAAGAAAAGCAAGAAAAGGAGGAAAGGAAAAAAGGAAAAAAAAAAAAAAGAGAAAAGAAAAAAAAAGAGGAAGAAAAAAATGATGGTACTATAAAAGATGAAAGTAACAAATTAATTGTGATTTAGTAAATAAGCTAAAAACCCAATGTTCAAAATTGGGACATAGAAGTATGGTGCTGAAACGATTAAAGCATTTGCAACAAAACAATAATGAATAAAATATAGTTATCGAAATATATTATATGAATATTCAATAATATATATATATATAGATATATAAATATATATATATATATACACACACACTAGGTATATATAACTTTAATAGAAAACCTTTTATCTAATGTAAACACAGACACATACAATGCAAAATAGGAAGATTTTTTTACAAATGATTTTATTTTTTAACGAAATACTATAAAAATATAGTCTCTCTCTCTCTCTCTCTCTCTCTCTCTCTCTCTCTCTCTCTCTCTCTTCACCCGCCCCCCCTCTCTCTCTCTCGCTCTCTTTGTATTAAAGTAAAAAAAGAAAATATTATATATTTATTATTACAGATTACCAATTTATCTCTAATAATTTCACGTTTCTTTTTTCCCCCCTCCCCTCTACTACACAAACTACAGAGTATATTGTGTCCGTCTTGTGAAGTTTTGTTTACGAAAGGGTAAAAAACAAGATTTCCTTGCTACAAATCTTTTTAGTTGTCACGAATTTTGGAAGTTGGCCAAACACCACCGGCTTCTCTTTACGTTCGTTGATTTCTTAATCCGGCATCGTTCCCCTCCCTTCGTCCTTCTACTCTATTCCCTTCCCACCTCCTCCTACTCCTCCTCCTCCTCCTCCTCCTCCTCCTCCTACCACCTTCTGTACCACTCCCTCTTTCGTCCTCTCAATACTTCGCAGTGGATTTCGAAACGACCGGTTCTTCCACGAATCCACGCTGGCTTTTGGGACGACGAAAATAAAGCGAAGCAGGCACAGCATGTGCGATATCTTCGCAAACTTTACGGTTCTCTCTCTCTCTCTCTCTCTCTCTCTCTCTCTCTCTCCCCCTCTCTCTCTCTCTCTCTCTCTCTGTCTTTCTCTCTCTCTCTCTCTCTGTCTTTCTCTCTCTCTCTCTCTCTCTTTCTCTGAAAGTAGAAATATACAAAAATGGTCATGTCGTTTCTATTAATTATAAGATAGTTTTAGATAATTCGAAATTTTTTAATTTCAATTAGCTCAATTGCGTACAGATCAATATATAAATAAGTGATAATTATATATATATATATATATATATAAAATCCATTTGTTTCTTATTTATATATATAAAAAACAAGCTACACACACACACATATATATATATATATATATATATATATATATATATATATATATATGAATATAAATTAATTTTGATATATAAAAATAAAAGTTCGAATACTAATGGAGAATTTGATTGATTTTATGTTAACGTATAAATATAATATAGTTTAAAAGTAATTCACATTGACCTACTTAAATTCGCAGAAATTACAGGAAGGATCATCATCTAGCTACGTCAGAAACGGAGTCCCCCTTCATTATAACTGTTGTGTCAGGTAGAAGAGAAAACCCTACCTTCGCACGTTTCCTTTTCTCTTCACGATACACTTTGCCAACTAGTGACTAATCCTGACGAGAACTTGATATATTGGACATGTTCCTTGAATACGTTACGTTAGGATAGATAAACAATGCTATTTTCAAAAGAATAACCATGAAATATTTATATATATATATATATACATATATATATATATATATATATATATATACAATTTATATATATATACACACACAAACAAATACACAATATTGTTTTTAAAAAGAAAAACAAAAAATAAATAAATAAATAAACTGAATTTGTTGTTTTCATCTCCTTCATAAAAGCAAAAGAAAAAGAAAACAAATTTTCTTTTATATTTTAATTAAATAATATCATAGATCATGTTATACGATAGTTTATTAATAGATTAAATGTAATATGACAACAATAAAAAAAAAAAAATGGATTCTTTTTTTGAGATCATACGCTCAGCTACATTAAATCGAATCTCTTTGTAAGTTTCTGAACATAGTGGCCTCTATTTCTGGTTCAAAACAACATCCCCGGCTGGCATGTTTCGCTTCGTTTTCTTTGGAAACCGTCAGACGATAATTACACCGTATTCGTGTATGCGAGAACGTTTATGCGTGTGGTGCATATATATATATATATATATATATATATATATATATATATATTTATACATATGTATAGATACGTATACACGATGCAACACTGCTAGCAAGCATACTTACGTTTGTGATAATGATCTCTCTGCCGCAGGTGGTCACTTGCATGCACGTGGTCAGTGCATGCGCTGTTTTCTGCTAGGTCAAATTAAACCCCGCGTATTCTCCATTTCAAAGCTATAGAGAAACAATTACCGTATCGTTCTATGTTAGTATATACAGGGTGTTTTATTTCATTCGATCATTCATGCCACATTCATATTCTTCGTTTATACAAACAAAACAAAGAAAGTGTTCTAGAAGGAATGTGACCTTGAAGAAATTGTTATTTTTTCTATTTGTATATTTGCATATTTGTATCTTTGTGTTCTATATTGTATAATTGTTTCTTTTTTTGTATTGTTATTATTTTCGAAGAAATAAAAATATTTAACAGGATGAAATTAAATGAGACACCTTGTATAATCTATAAATCATTAAATAACGCGGGAAAAATTTTGTTTACCTGAAATAGCCAAGTATTAGTATAGTTAGTGCATTAAAAACTATGTCTAAACTGTTGCTTCATTACTATCTTATGTAGATTATTCTTTGGATTATATGAAAGTTAAAGAAAACAAACCTAATTTGTTTCTAATTACTTATAATTAGAGAAGGAAGTAAAATTCTATTCCTCAGTATGCTAAAATGGAATAATTAAGAATTACTTGGTAAAGAGAATTTTAATGGGCACTAATATTTATACAAATAATGTTATTTTTGATTAAAGAATGTAAAGAACGTTTTTAATACCATGAAGTATTGATGATGCAGTTAAGAAACTTCAAAGTATAAGAATATTTATTTTTATGACTTTAAGTAGGAGGATTTAGTCCAGGTGGCGCTGTCGTCTTGGATTCGTTGTGGACAAATTTTTACAAAGTTAAGCAATCTAAATTATTTTCATTGTTTATGGTTTTAGTATTGTACCACTATATTATTATTAAATAAAATAAACAAATATTATTATAATAAAAATATATACATTTTTTAATACCCTCTTCCGATTATTTATTATAAATAAAGATGAAAAAATTTTGGGGAGAAAAAAGTAAGTTTGGAATTTCAAAGAAGTAAAAAATAAAAAAGATATAATGGATATATAAATGGTTGGATTAAAATATCGCGAAACAAATAATACAATTTGTTTATAATATATAAATTTATATTTAGGCGTTAGTTCTAATTTTAGAAATTATAGAAAATGTAAACATTTTTATAGTAAAAATATTTCATAATATATTTGCATTAATATTAATTATTTGAGGTAAAAAAAATATCATAGTTTTATTTAGTTCTAAATTAATTTTTTTACAATAGTTTGATATACAAGCTCGTACTACATATCCAGGAAGTAAAGAAATTTTTATTTTCATACGTGGTATTTGTATATGCAATATGTTCTTTTGGTAATATTTTAACATAACCATTTATATTAAACTAATATTTTTTTCTATTAATTTATTGTGGAAATAAATTGTAAAAGTTATTCAAATTGAAAAATAAAAAGAAATATAATTAAAAAAATATCATATCACATTCGAGTACGAATGTAAACTGTTCACGTTCCGCTTTGAAAATCTACTGCGCATACGCGAGAATTCTTTAGGAATCTGGTAGGATAGTTGATTCAGTTCAAGGAAATGGCGTCTCGTAGGTGGAGATCATTGCGTCGAATTTCACGAATCATGAATGAATTTTAACGTTCATCACATATCTTTTTTTAATTACGTGTGTTATTAATCGGTAAGTTGTATATTATAATTAGAACATATTTTGATAGTTGAGAAACGTCTAGATTTTCGATAATTACTGATTATTAGTGGCGCTTAGAAAGAATGTAAACAAACCTGAAGATATTAAGTACTGTCAAACAGTATTAAATGAGAATTATACTTTGAGAATTATCCCAAGAATTTATTTGAATGTATTTATTAATCTAACGTTAGCTATATGATTTAAATTTTTTATATATTATGATATAGATTGTTTATATTGTTCTTATACTCACTTTCAACAGGTGCATAGTCCTTGCATGTCCTAACTGTTTTTTTTTTTTTTTTTTTTTTCTTTTATTTATGTAGATATAAATATTATTAGTGGATAAAATTGTATTTAACATTGGAATATATACTACTAAGAACATAATGTAATTGAATTCAATGTGATAATAATCTATTGTAATGAATATTATATTAAAATGTTTACATTCCTAGTATATTGAAAAGAACGACTATTGAACGATGAATGAAATAAGCGGTAATAAACAAGAGTTACCAAATACTTCGGCTTGGGAAACTCTATCAGCACCATCTCTATCTTCAGCATCTAATATGCACCACCATCATCAAACGCTGCAGCAGGATACAAGTACAACAGTTATGCAAGTTATAGTTCCTACTCCTGTTAAACTTCAAGGTCCTATATTATCTCCAGCTCAAACGGTAACCGATCATTGTTCGCAACTTGGACATCTGCAACAAACACCTTTAATGACTCAGGTAAATAGCAAAACATTATAAAATAAACGGTATAAAGGATTTTTAATTCATTCATTACTTATCGGTATAGGGTTTAGCACCAACAAATTTTTCTGATCTTGAACTTTCGCCTGAACTTCAACAACAAGGTTGGAAAAAATTCTGGAGTAAACGAGAGAACAGGCCTTATTTCTGGAACAAATTAACGGGTGAATCATTGTGGGTTGTCCCCTCTTTAAAATCTCAGGTATTATATTTATTAGGGAAAACTTAACACTTAATGCACAGTGATGGAGAAGAGTCTAATTCATCTATTACATTAAAGTTTGATCCAATCACGGATCCCCTTGGTATATGTGGTGTACCTCCAGTTCCTGGAAATGGATCAATACCTCTCTGTACACCAAGTGGTGGAGTAAAACGTAGAGCTTCAGAAGATGGTACTGCACCAGCTCCAAAAAAATTTGTGTTAGCGTATGTATAACATTTATTCATAAATTTAAATATATAAATAAATTACTTTTTTAAATTTGAAATATTTATTTATTTATCTATTTTTTTTTTTTTGTTTAATTAACAGAGGTCCATGGGATCTTGAAATTCCAACCAATGTAATTATTCACGAACGAGCACCATCAAATTTGCCACATGTCCATCCTGAAGTGGAAGCATTAAGATGCGGTTTACTTGCAAAGTTACGTTTGTGCTATCAAGAACTTTGCCATACACGAGAGTCAATAGATGCCCCTAAAGATTCTTTTAACAGATGGCTAATGGAACGTAAGGTTATAGACTGTGGATCAGACCCATTGTTGCCAAGTCAGTGCTTTCCAGAGATCTCTATGTCAATGTATCGTGAAATTATGAATGATATCCCTATTAAATTAGTAAGACCAAAATTTACTGGTGATGCTAGAAAACAATTATCTCGTTACGCGGAAGCAGCTAAGAAAATGATAGAATCAAGAGCAGCCTCTCCCGAAAGTAGAAAAGTTGTAAAATGGAATGCCGAAGATACATTTCAATGGCTCCGACGGACAGTCGGTGCAACATTTGATGACTTTCAGGATCGACTTGCTCATTTAAAACGTCAATGTCAACCTCACCTTACTGAAACTGTAAAAGCAAGTGTCGAGGGTATTTGTTTAAAAATTTATCACTTGTCGACAGAGTATGCAAAAAAAATTAAAGATAAAAATAATCAAATATTAAAAGACAGTGGTTTAGGGGATGTGATACCATTGGGGGGACCTGCTAGTATGCAAAGAAAAGTTTGGTGTTATCCAGTGCAATTTTCTCTTCCTACTCCTCGGCTTCCACAAGTGGATTATCTTCCTGAACGTGATCAAACAATGTTACGTTTTCATGGTGACACTATGTGTATTAATAATACACATTTAACAAAATTAGAACATTTGTATAGGTACAATTGTTTTGATGATAAAAAATTTGAAATGTTTTTACCTCGTGTATGGTGTATGTTAAAACGATATCAAACATATCTTGGCAATGAAGGACAAGCAACTCAGATGGCTTTGCCAGTTACAGTTTTTGAGTGCCTCCAAAGATCATTTGGTGTGACATTCGAGTGTTTTGCATCTCCTTTAAATTGTTACTTTAGACAATATTGTTCAACGTTTGCTGACACAGACTCCTATTTCGGATCAAGAGGTCCTTTTTTGGATTTTAGACCTGTAAGCGGCTCTTTTCAAGCTAATCCACCCTACTGTGAAGAACTCATGGAAGCAATGGTCAATCACTTTGAACGTCTCTTAGCAGATTCAACCGAACCTTTGTCTTTTGTTGTTTTTCTACCAGAGTGGCGAGATCCAGCACCTAATGCTCTCATAAAGCTAGAAAGTAGTCATTTTAAGCGTAAACAAGTAGTAGTACTTGCAATGGAACATGAATATAGACATGGACTTCAACATATATTACCGAAGTATATTGAACATAATAATTAGTATATTAAAATATCCTTTATTATAATATTTTAACAAATGACATGGTTTGATATTTCAGAGGTGAAGTTAACATCAGAGCTGCTCATGGAACTTTGGTTGTATGGCTTCAAAATGCAGCAGGTGCTGCAAGATGGGGTCCTACTGAGGAACGTGTAGAGGCATTATTAGAAGCTTGGCGTCCAGGAAGAGAAAGAGAAAGAGATAAACAAGAACTTCTTTCTCCACCTAGGCAAACTCATCAACAGATTCCTGCAACACCTGTTCCAGTGTTAGCAACGCAAACTCCTCCAACAATGCCACTTTCACAAACATTATCTACGCATCCTACATAATCATATAAAAAAAACTTTCTAATATAAATTTAATTTCAGTTCATGTTATGTAAAAAGATCACAATCGCTAGCAGACTCGTGTACTCTTTTTAAAACATCGGACTTCATATGTCTAATGACATTCTGACTTTATTTCGTGTACATATTTCTTCTAAAATACTTAGTTTACATATACGATTATATTTTATATCAAAATTAATAATAGTTGTGAAAGTCATCAGATTGGATCCAATGTATAAATATGTATTTCTATGGAACACTTGTTTCTATATCTATATCGCATTCTGTATTCAGTATATCTTAGTTATGTTAAAAACATTTTGCTTTTCTTCTTGTTATAATAATATTTAAGTACAATTGCATTACATAATTAAGTAATGAATAGTAAAACTAATATAAAAAGTATGATGAAAAAAAAAAAATATATATATATACATATATCTATTATATAGGTATAGAAAAAATGCACTCTCTCTCTAATTTGATAATAATCTCGTGTCACAATGTCTAATTTTTATATTAACATTAATTAATTATGATCAGTACATATGTTAGACTTTGTGAGACGCGACATGTAAGATATTAGGTATACTTGCCATGCAAGATAAAATTGGTACTATTGTAAAAGATTAAGAGATAAAGTCTATATAATTATTTATACACGCACACAGAATGTTGCAATTAGTGATCAATATGAGCACATAGCCAAGTTTATTAAAATTTATGTTACTAAAATGCGCTTTATGCAATTATTTTTAAGATATATATATATATATATGTATATATTTTATATATATATATATATATATATGTATAATATGTATATATATATATATATATATATATATATATATATATATATATATATACACATACACACATACCGTTTTCATTTCTGCTATAAAGTTAGAGTTGAAAATAACAAAAAATCCATTGAAAATGTTCTATTTAAATATTAGATACAACTTCACTGGAATATATACACTTCAATATATATATATATAAAAAAAAATTGAATTGTTATATATTCCATGAAATAAATAAAAGATTCTCAAAGAGAATGAAATGCATAAATAATTAATAAACATGAATAAGTTGTGATATTTTAATTATGTTTAGGGCTGTGCAATTTTATCGTATATTATTGATATGATATAAGAAAAGAAAAAAAAAAAAAGAGAAAAGTATTATAATTATATAATATCATACTAAAGAGAAAAGAATAAACACAACGGCCAATATATCATATAATATAATAACATTGAGATAGAAATATTTCTCTTATATCATATGACAACGTAGGATAAAAAATCTCACATTGCCCTAATCATTCTTTCATCATTTTTATTTTCAATGAACTATATATGCGATAATCATTTTCATATTATTGTACAATTGATTTTTCTATTACGATAAATATATAATGTTTATCGTTTTTATATTAACACAGTGTATATATACACGTTTTGGCGATAATTTGAGATTTTTGTGAGATAGCAATTATACGAATTATTTAGTAAATGTAAATAGAACAGCAGGCGATCTTTTGCCAAAAGAAGTAAAAAAAATGAAAAAAAAAAAAAAAAGGAAACATGCTTCAAGTATATTTTTCTATATGTAATATGTGCTCATAAATTTGTTTCTCTAGGGAATGCTTAAATCTGAAAATTTTTCAATTAATATTAATGAATGGATCAAAATTTTAAAAGTTCTTCCAATTGAAATTGATTCGCGACCAATATATCTTGATAAAACGAATTTTATTTACTTTTAATTATTAAGAAATATTTTCAAAATTTTAATGTATCTAATATTTTACCGGAAGTTTGTCGACGTGATTTAAGATTTAACATTCTGTGGAATGGGTAACTATATAAAACTTTAAATTGGAAAAATGTCGTATTATTTCGAATGAAAAAATAAAAAAAATCTTTTACTGTTAATAATAAACTGCGATCTTCGAATTAGAAAAAAAAAAAAAAAGAATTATCAATTTTGATTAGAAAATGAGGAAAAAAATCTAACGCGCATGTCCAGAATATAATGGTTCATATTAAGTATGGAGGTGTAGTTCTATATTTTAAATCGTCACTAATACGATATTTTGTGTTTATACACACGAAATCAAAGTCGTTGAAATCCGTCATATGTATCTTGGAAAATTGATAGGATATTTCTTGATACAATGAATGAATAGTGAAATAAGAGTACTGCAATATTACGATAAGTTAAAAATATAATTAAATGAGATTTCTTTCAGAAAAACTGTCTGTCTTCATCAGCTGAATAAATATACAGTAATCTATATATGGTGTTCTCTAAACGCGAAATACATCGTTGTAAGTCTCGTTTATTGTTAATAATTAATAAACTTGTAGTTTCTTAAACAATGTATATCTTATGAATTCACATTATATTTACAAATTATGTTTTTATATGCATGATAATAACAAATTAACTTTATCTTTATATTACTTATATATTTATTTATACGAGATGCCATATCATTGTTATATAAAATTATGCAGTCGTATGATATGTTTCTTATGCATCAAGTTATACTAAAAGGTTATAGAGAACACATTAAATAAAAGATATCTTTACAGGTTATAAGAATATTTCATTCTTATATTAATTAGTTCTATAAATGTGTTCTTTGCAAATATCTTCTTTACATTCACATTAAGTATCTCTATTGTTTATCAAAGCATAGAATTTATTTTCTAACAGTTTCAATATTTTATATGGACATTTATTAAAGTGGAAGAATTATAAAAATTACTGTATTATATTCATTTGATTCAATGTTCAGTACATATAAAAAGCGACATATATGACTTTAATCTTATAAGGATATTTTTATTTTTTAATTTTATTGCTATTGTAGTTTTCAGTAACTGTTTAAATACATTTATCAAAAATTAAATAATTTCCACAGGTTAATTCCTATAGTAATTATAATAATTTCTTTCTTTAAATATATTCAAACAATTTTTTTTCTTTTCTTTCTTTTTTTTTTCTTTTTTTTTTTTTTTTAAAGTCATTTCTTTTAGAAAAATAACGAACTATTATATTATGGACTTGGTCCTCCACAGCTAATAGCATCACAGATGCATTTTTAATTATTTCAAATCAATTGACATTTGTACATATATATTTTGTGAACAAAATTATATCATTTAAGATTTATTTAGTTCAAGTCAAACAAAAATTTATTTGTTGCTTATTAATATTAAGACCGCTTTCGACGGGTGTGATTAATTTCGGAATGAATAGGTGTCAAAATTGGTACAAAATCTTAATATAAGTAATTTAAAAATCTTATGGAAGAATTATGGTTAAGAAACTTTAAAATATAGTATCTATTCTACCACAGTGATTGGATAGATCTAATTGGCTTAACATAAATTACACGCGAGACTAAGTTTTAACAGATCTCATTGAAAAAATAGGAGCATGATACCGTTGATTCATATTTGTAACAAAACTAATTAAATGTGCTGCTATATATAGAATATTTATTTACATTGCAATGTACCCATTATGTACTTTGCTTTAAATATTCTCTTAAATATATATTTTTTTTTCTATATTCATTTAAATCTCCTTAGCTTTCTACAACAAAACAAAGATGTGGATATTTATTATTAAACAAAACAAAGTAATATAATTAATTTGTTTTATTTTTTAAAATGATGCATTACTTACTTTCGTAAATTTGGTTCTTTCAAATTTTGTGGTGCCTTCTGTCTTTTAGGACGTCTCGGTGAACTATTCTCAATGTTTAAACTCATTGTGCTACTTTCAGAATCACTAGAATTTTCAAGCGGTGGAGAATAAAGAATCTTTTTTCTGTTTAAAAATAAAATTAATGTTTCTTAAATAAATATAAATATAATTATTTATAGATAATTATACATACGAGAAAGAGTTAGAATTCTGTAAAAATGTTGCTTCGAAGGGAACTGCCTGCAATTTAACATCAGAATCATTAAGTTTTTGTAAGACAACTTTAACAGCACTTGGATCTTTGTCACTTGTAGATTTATTCTGACTTTGAACTTTTTTCTTTCGTAAAGTTATACTTTCAGAATTATCTGCTTCGAATGATTTATTTATATTTTTTAATTTTTTCTGTTGATGTGTATCCAATGATATATCTATCATTGGTATTGTACAATCAATTGTGGTATTTGAAAGCTGAGGCAGTTTAACTGTAAGTTGATCAAATAATGAATCATCTTTAATATCATTATTGGTAGATGGAATTTCACAACTTTGTGTTAATTTCTGTAAAGTAGTCGTTATTTCAGGTTCCGGTTCTTTTGTTACTATGGACTTTACAACGGAATCTTCTAAAACAGGTAATCGTAAATCATTTATATCAAAAGGTACATTATTAATATTTCGTCGCATAAACATTAAAGTAAATTCGTCAAGATCATCATCCATAGTTTCGGTAGAATTTCCACGTTGTCGTGTCACAAATCCTTGATTATTTATTGTAACATCCCCTTCCGCTTCAAGATTATTCTCTTGAAAGTTATTTAAAACGCTTCGTTTTTCCGAAGTATGACATTTAAATCTATTTTTTTTAGTATATAAACTATCAGACTCTTTATTATCTTCTTGATAATTATCACTATTATTATTATTATTATTATTATTATTATTATTATTATTATTATTATTATTATTATTATTATTATTATTATTATATTGCATTGTATGTAGCATGGAAGTTTTTGTAGTACATTCATGTGCACTGTCACTTTTATTATTAAAATTCTTTACTTTATTACTTTCCATATTTGAATTTGTTGAGGAAGAAAGTTTTTGATAATCGTTCAATAACCAACTTGGGCCTTCAAGCGGATCATCATTAGTAGATGCATCATTATGATTATCTCTGCTATTTGTTTGTACATCAAGTTTAGGCTGTTCATTTTTAAAGTTTTTTCTACTATTTTGTATAGATTCATCATTATTTTCTTCTGTATCAGTTCCTTCAGAAATATCTATTGATAATTGCGTTTCTGAAATAACGTTATCATCCTTATCTTTTTTATTAGATATATTATTTGTTGAATCATTAATTTCTATGTTTTCATTAACGACTTTATCTTTAATTGAACCCAGCTATTAAAAATAAAGAAATTTAATTAAAGAAGAAATATAAATAATATAAAAGTTGAATATAAGAAGAGAAAAACAAACCCTTCGAATATTAATAGTTTGGCAATTCTGTAACAATTTGGAAACGTCATTCAATTTAACACGAGGACTTCCTACTAAATTTGTGCATTCTGTATTATTTGATTCTGATAATCTATTAGATCTTGATCTCGAACGTCCCTCGGATAACTGCATAGAATATTTACTTTTTCGTTTACTTAATCGTCGTTCATCTCCTTCTAGGAATATCAAATGAAATAGTTCGTTTTTAATTTACATTACATGAATTTACAATGTATCAATATATTACTTCGCATAATATTTCATACCACTAGCTCTAGATGAAGTAACATTTAATCTTTCTGGCATTCTACAGATACGACCACCATTCTAAAATAATAAATTCTGTATTAATAATTTATTTTATATTTATTAAATTAGTATTAAATATTCATTAATTAAATTTGTTTTTATACGTGCATTTCTTGTTTGTGTATCAACGGGAATAGAACGTGGGGAATTATCATCATTTACATTGGAATTTTCAGATAATATTACTGGCGTTGATACTTCTTCTATAGTACTCAAGGTCGTCGTTGGATTATTAAAATGTTGCATGTTTACTCGACTCAAGTTAATAGTGGGCTTTGTTATTGTATGCCCACTTACCATCGGTTTAACTATTCCTCTAGTAGGAGATTTAGACGATAGCCTTCTGTTATCTCCTTCTTTAAAATCATTATTTTATAAATAATAATTAACTTATATAATATAAATTCAATATAAAATTATCTTACTAGAAAGTGGATTACAAGACATTCGTATGTTCATATTAGAGGAAGATGTAAATTCTTGGCAGGAAGCAATAGTACTTGTTACAAATTTAGTCATCGTAACTAACATTTTTAGCATTTCTTTAGCATTTTGTAATACTTTTAAAATTGTATTCTGAAAAAAAAAAAGAAAAGAAAACTTATGTAATTAAAGTAAACACATTAAAATATAAGCTTAATATTTTTTTGTCATAAATATATTACTTATATATTTTACTTACATCACGTTTATTACAAGCTGAACTCAAGTCTTGAACTTCTGCTAATAAAGCAACATTTTGTGAAAATAGAAGTTGTCCTTTTTGTTTTTGCTTAGAGAGTGCCTTTGCCAATGAACTATTATTACTTCTTAACTTTTCATATGCTATGAAGAAATAATATTTATATCATGATAATTAAAGTATATATACATATATATATATATATATATATATATGAATATATGGAATATATGGAATATATGAAAACATTTGTTGCTTCTCATTTTATTTTATAACCGAAATACTCACAGGACATACAGCCTCTAATCCTTTGATATCTCCCTAAACACTGTGTTCTTTTAATGAGCACAGTGGCTCTTTTGAATCTTCTATGTCTCGTTATTTGTGACATTATTTGTCTCTGTTTCTCTAAATTTCAATAAAATAAGAAATATAAGTTATTATGAATATATAATTATTTCATTATTTACAATAAGATCATATCAAATTATATGAAATATATACTTTTACATGCTGATCAGAATAAAAATTGTAATAATAATTCAAAAAGTATAATACTATGGTATAGTTAATTATATGAAAACATTATTCAGTTTAATGAACACACGATTATTGTAACTGTAAAAAATATATAAAAAGAAATATTATATAATTGAAAAATTTTATAAATTTAACGTATGTTATAAAATGATGAAAATAAGTTAAAATATAACGGAAATATATAAATGTTTAATTACTGGCTAAATCAAAAGAAGTATTACAAAACTACTGCACATTTAATATTACACTATGGAAATATTTTTATTAATATTACATTTGAAAGAAATTGAATTAAAAATCTCTCATCGTATATTTTTTAACTTTGATACTTCGAAGTACTGTCTCAAAAAAGCTTAGTAATTGATACAAGAGAAACATTATCGCCATTGAAAACGTCCTAGAAAATAGGTTATGAGAAAGGAGAACGAATATCCGATTATTTTTTACGACAGCGCTATCTAGTGGTCACGTATAAAAAAACATTGACCAATAAAAAAAGAACCATTATTAAAAATTAAAAGAAGTTATTAACTCTTATGATAAATTCAACGGTTCCGTGTCATTGTTTTTTTTTTTTTTTGATTAGGTATAAAATTATTCTTGATTTACTAATTAAAACATTAACTTACTTAGGCACTTGACATACGTAATATTACAATCATAATCTATAGAATAGAATCAAGCAAAATTTATATCTTTACAAAAGAAAGAAAAAGAAAAGAAAACGGAAACATAATTAATCTTTCATTTTCACATTTTTTGTCTTTGAAATATAGAGAAAAATAAAAGAAATAAAATACATTGTAACTGTATAGATGGTAATATTAAATTAATTTCTTTGTATTGTAGAATAAAGAAAAAAAAAAAAAAAAAAAAAAATTCTTTATCGATAACTTTTGCCAAAAGAACTTTTATGATAATTATAGATAAAAATCTGATCGTTTTACAATCATTGACCTTTCGCGTATCTTTTTTCACTTGCGTGGCTTACTACTGTCAGTCATCTCCTCCTACTCATATTTAAAGTATGAACTTCTGTTACTGTATGACTAATCATCGAAGTTGTTAATGATTTTGGCCCATCCATATATATATATATATATATATATATATACGTATATATTTGGATATAGAAAAGTATTCTATATTATAACAAAGAAAAGTTTAAAGTTGGAACGTTTGGTACGAAATTCACATCGTTGTATCACTATTTTTCGCGCTTATAACTTTCGATCGTCGCGATATCGATCATTTCTTTTTTTTTTTTTTTGAGTGACTTTCAGTTTTTATATTCTTCGCATAATGGAAAGTGAAAGGTCAGTTTTGTTTATGAACTTTTTATCATTACAATATAATGATTTGAATTTTAACGTGTTCTTTCATTTATATCTTTTGTTTTCTCGCCATATTTGCTTTTTTTCGATTATTCTCAAATATATTAATCGAATATCGATTCGATTATTAAAGAATTCTTATGGATTTGTTTATAATCGGAAATATTATTGAGACTTTATGAAATAGCTTAAACAATCTTTTATTCTGTTTTTTATTCTTTATTGCTAAAAGAAAAGATAGATAGAAATCAAAGTTTAATAATTCGATCAATTTATAAAAACGATTAATTAAATATCGTAAAAAGAAATATTTCTTCATTATTTATATATATATATATATATATATATATATATATATATATATATATATATATATTAAATTCGATTTTAAGAACGATAGTCGATATATCGATAAAGAACTATCGGTTATTCGAAATAACAGATTTTTCCACCTGTATAATTGAGTCTCAATACTTATCAAATAAATATCGATAAAATTTCTTTATCTATAAGGAAAATCCATTTAAACTATTTTATCTATAAGAAAAAAGAAACAAGATATTTCTTCTTCTCTATATTATAATGGATACTAATATATTACATGCTGATTAAAAATTGATGCTGATTATAGATCGATCAATGTTAAATTTGAAGTAGATATTTTTTTTCAACGATTCGAAAAATCTCTTTTCTTTTAATTTATTTAACTTCAGTCTTGCACTGTCACAATATTTATTTTAAGATTCTCTCATATGTATTCTTTGTTCGTATGTCGGACAAATCGTGTTCTCTCTGTCTCTCTCTCTCTCTCTCTCTTTCTGTTTCATTGGATATGTAAAGAAATATCCTTCATTTAATCTAGTTAAAACCAGTTATATCGGGTCTGTCTAAAGATTCTTTTCTATGGGCTCATTGGTTAAAATAAATATTAATTTCATTTTTTATATAAATATTTTTGGAGTAACGAAATATAACCTCTCTTATTTCGTTGTCGAAAAACTTATAGTCGTATCAGTTCCGTAGGCGGAATCGTTTGGTACGCTATATCAAGTTAGTGGTTCTCAACTTGATGTTATAGGTAATCCATAAGAAAATATATATATATATATATATATATATATATATATATATATTCTTAATCAGATTCTTTACAATCATTTTTTACCTTATTTTTTTGTCCAAATGAAAAATAGTCTACACAAAAAATAAATTGAAAAGAAAAAAAAAAAATAAAAAGATGGAAGATAAACAAGATTTTTTGTCACATTCGTTTTTATATACATACGTATTCCATGCGATATTGGTGTATATTTTGCCAAGGTGAAGGCAGGTTTGGACTAGAGAGGTTGCAAATCGGACAAGGATGGTGTTCGCACCGTTACCACCACCCTTCCTCCCCCACTACTTTTCTTTACCCTTTCTCTTTGAAACTGACAGTGTTAACGGCACAGAAGTGGAATGCACTTGTAACGAAAAACGGCAGTGTCTAAAGAGCAGGAAGAATCTTCGTGGATCGTGAAAGTGCAACGAAGTTAGTACATATATATATATTGTTAATAAATGGTGCATAAATAAATATATATATATATATATATATATATATATATATATGTATATATATGTATTTATTTTATATATATATATGTATGAATTTTATATATATATATATATATATATATATATATATATATATATAAAATTCAATTAAATTTCACAATATTAATTATAAATATTCAAGTTGATTTTTTTATTAAATTATAATTCTCTGTATATTGCATTTATTATATTTGAAAAATAATCTGACAAATTTATAATATTTACATGGACTATACTTGATGATGGTTCGAGTTTCGAGAAATGTAAAGAAATTGAAAAGATTTTATAGGTCATTTGATTTTCTTTCATTTATAAAATAATATTTAGATATAAGAATTTTCGTTTCGTTCTTAATAAAAATTTATATATTATAAACTTAGAAATATAATTGTATGCAATTAAAGATAAGCAAATATAATGGAGTATAGATAAGCAAAAGCTATTATCGTTTTATTATTTTGGAAAAAATAAAAAAATAAAAAAATTCAAAGATAGCAATTTATATGATATACATTATTATTTATTGTATAATATACATTTTACGCGTGTAATCTATTTTTTTTTTCTTTTTTTTTTTTTTTTTAGAGAAATAGAAGAAAATATATAAGAAAGTGATGAAAATGTTGACATCGTTTTTCATTTCAATCGAACACCTAACCGATTTTATTTAAATGAATTTCAAATTAATTTCTTTTAGATCGATCGAAACGAAGTTCCGCAAACTAATTTCAAAGTATAATTGAATGATTTGAATTATTTTCGATTTTAAGAATGAATAGGAATAATTAAAATAATTCGATTTTAAAAATTATTAAGAATAATTAAAAAAATAAATGTTTCGATGATCTAAATATCAGTCGATGATATAGAAAGTGATTTAACATAAATCATTGATAATATTAAAGAACATATATTGTTATACGTTGTTTTTAAAATTTAAAAATCACATATCCAAAGAAAATTATTTTTGAAAAATAAATATATTTACTTCTTCTTTCTACGCCATTGTTTATAGACAAATTATTTTTAAATAATTCCAATCCAAATGTCGAAATCTCTCGAAAGAATTTACGATTAACGATTGCGCAACAAATCTACGATTACAATAAACCAATAAATCAAAAAAAAAAAAAAAAAAAAAAGATGTTTGTGTCAACAAGAGAGTCATTTGAAAATATAATTTACAGGTTGTATTCGATGAATGAAATGAGTGTTCAAGGGTTCTACACGAGCAAACCTGATTCATTATCGATCATGAAAAAGGATATTTTCAAAGGTATCAATGAATTTTCAACGAAATAATATTAATCAAACGATATTTCATTGAATATATCGAACTAATTATATAACATTGTTATGTTAAGATTTAATAGATTAATGGATTAGAATATCAGAATGTAATCGTTACGGTTTGTAGATTGATTTAACATGAATGTAATTAAGGCTAATCGTTATTTCTCGATCGTGTTTATAAGATTTGTTTTTTGCATAGATCATTTCTATTTACGTAAATGAATAATAATTTATTTACTAGTTCGTTACGAAAACATATAATAATAGCCAATAAGTATTTAATACGTAATATTAAAAAATAAGATAGAATCGTGTATCTCGTTCGTTATGGCATAAATATAATGAATCCTCAAACATAATTGAAGTTGTTCTTAGGAAAGAACGAAACACCAAGGACGCAAGATCTGGATCGTTTTGGAGTTTATCAAATGATGATGTATGCAATACTCAGTATACCATTATTATTCTCAGCTGGTTTTGCGTTATTATATGTTTTCACAGCAGGTGAAGTTAAATACAGGTATATTCTTTAAAGTAAACTTCTTTTTTTCTTTTTTTTCCCTTGTTTTTTTTTTCTCTCTCTAATGTAAAACATCAATAAATGTATTTATCAAGAGTTATCAATTTTTTTAAGTTCAGATGTCTCGTTCCGGAATGTGAAAATTCTTCCGACACTGTGTTCAGTCCACCATGGATTTTAGACTCTGCTCCGAAGATAGATGGTACATTGGCGACATGTACACGTTACGCTGTAAAAGAAAATCCTGGAACGTGTTCATCTGTTTCCTTTAAAAATATCACTCAAAATTGTGATGCATGGTTCTATGATCCCAATGAACGTACTATACTTAACGAGGTGAATCACATTTTCTAGCATCATAAGCATTGCATTTTATTAATCAGCATTATATTTTATTATATATATATATATATATGTATTTTTTTAATAGTGGGACTTCACTTGTGATAATAATCGATGGAGATTGACTTTAGTCGGTACGATTAACAACGTCGGACAATTAGTTGGCCTGATCTTCGCTGGATATATTTCTGATAAGTTAAGATCAAACGACTTAATTCATCGACTTATCAAAAATCGAATGAATTATAATAAAATTATATTTGTGTTAGATATGGAAGACGAACGATATTAACCGGTGCAACTTTCATCAGTGGAATTAGCGGTTTGATTCATTCATTTTCTGTTAATTATTGGATGTTCCTTGGATTCGAATTTATGGATGCCGTTGCAGGAGCTGGAATTTATAGCGCTGGTTTTATCTTAGGTATTTTTAATGAAGAATAATTAAAACTTGGAGATTTAATCGATAAACTAAAGGAATATTTTATATTTTCCATGTTTCTAGGAATGGAATTAACCGGAGCTAAAAATAGAGTCTTAGGGAACACCATAACAAATTGCATGTTTGCTCTCGGTGAAATAATTTTAGGTTTAATTGCTATGTGGTTGAGATCTTGGCGTACGCTTTTACGTGTTGTTTATGGTCCAGCTTTGTTAGCCATATTCCTTCCTTATACTATACCAGAATCAATCAGGTAATAGTTGTCAGTGATTATTTATCTATATTGTTGAAATGTTATCCATATTGCTGAATTGTTATCTATATTATTGTATAATCTATTTACTGATACGATTTTCGTTTATGTCATTAATTTTCATTAATTGAAAATTATTGAACTTATTATATAAATAGTTGTCATATTATTTTCTTTATAATATCATGACATTTTCAAGATGGTTAATGGCAAATGGTAAAAGTGAAGAAGTTGAACGAGTATATCGTAAAATGGCAGAAATGAATGGGTTAGAGATTTCGGATGAAACTATTCGTATATTCAAGGAATTAAATGTCCTCGAACCCGTAAATGTACGTAACATTTCATTATTTTCTCTGATTCGTTAAGATTTATCAATGATACATTTAACATTAATTAATTATTCTCGTTAATTTCAGAAAGAACCATCAGAACAAAAGACAAATGAAAAAGGACCAATTAAACAAGTTCTCCACAGTTCCATCATAATGATTCGTTTACTCATTTGTTCGTTCTGTTGGTTAACAAATACTTTTATTTATTACGGCCTATCTTTAAATTCGGTAGCATTTGCAGGTGATAAATATGTAAATTTTATACTCGTTGCCGTTGTTGAAATACCAGCACATTTTCTTACCTGGTTGTTAACTGATTATATCGGCCGTAAAGCTACGCTTTCTGGATCGTTTATTTTCAGTGGACTTTTTTGTCTCGCCATACAATTCTTACCGTCAGGTAATATAAAATTGAAATAAAATAATTAATACATATACATATTTATTATTAATTAATATATGTTTTCGACGTTTCAAATCAAATTGATCGTATTACAGGAGGCTGGTTATATACTCCTTTAATTTTATATATGGGTGGAAAATGGTGCATCACTATGTCTTTCTCAACAGTCTATCTTTACACAGCAGAAATGTTTCCAACAAATTTGCGACATTCATTGCTTGGGATTTGCAGTATGACAGGTCGAATAGGTTCCATACTAGCACCTCAAACTCCACTTTTGGTAAGTTAAATCGTATGATTTTAATCGATATTATAAAAAGGAAGTTTTTTATTTACATAGATGCAAATTTTACCTGAATTACCATTGGTTATCTTTGGAAGCATGGCTATTTTGGCCGGCGTTTTCTCCCTTATTTTCCCTGAAACTTTGGGAACAAAACTTCCTGATACCGTATGGGAAGCAGAAAATATAGGTAAAACGAAACTTCATTCTCGTTCCCAGGAATTACCATCTTAAAATAAAAAATATAAATTATGTTCTAAGAAAGAGAGAGAGAGAGAGAGAGAGAGAGAGAGAGAGAGAGAGAGAAAGAGAGAGAGAGAGAGAGAATCGTACATTTTAATATAGTTAAATATATGTCTTAAATTTATTTACTTATATAATAATATATATTTTACTTATATAATAATATAATAGTCATAAAATTAGATTCAGAATTAATATTCTGATTTAATTGATATTTCACATATATTCGATAAAATAGTTATTGTTATTTTTATTTATCTAAGAATCATACACTGCCTCATAAGACGTAATAAAATAATTAATATAGAAATAATATAATTAAGAACTGTGAATAAAGAATATTATTATCAATAAATATTACAATTTTTATAAATTATATTAGATTATAATAAATTGACTTACTCTCAATATAACAATCATAATTACACATGTAATAAGTATATAATATTTTCATAAATATATATATATATATATGTAATTGAGCAAATAAAATTTACAGAATTATTTAAATACTTGTTTTCTTTTGTTACCGACATTTTGGAAGGAGTTCTGTATTATCGACATATGATAAAAAAGAAATTACATTTGATTCTTAAAAATATTAGTCGGTATACTAAAAATTTGCAGTAACATTGCAAGACTGATTTAGAGTGTAATTTGTACTTTATAATCTGCTGATATTTATTGTGAGAAAAAAATACTTCTTCGATTGATTCATTAATAAATACGTTTTAATTACTGTGATTTATTGCAATGTCACGATTGTCAAGCAAAAGACTATGTTCACAAATTAATGTTTCGTTTAAATTATTTATAAGACAATCTATGACACTTCGTACAACAGAAAGAAAACATGAAACAATTTATGCTCTCTCATCTGGTTATTTATTTTTATAATATAATGAAAATTAAATTAAATTATCCTTTTTTATTTTCTGCATGAAATAATTTTATGAGATAATAAACTATCGATATTTTTTTCTTGCTTACATTTATAACTTCTATATAATCTTCCTGTAGTGATATAATAAATACAATTTAATGATACTTACAATAAAAAAATATTATAAAGAAATATTATTTATAAGGTCATGGAAAATGCGGAGTGGCTGTTGTCAGAATATCTGGTGTTAATGCAAGCGAAGCTTTAAATAAAATGACGACAATATCAAACATAGAACCTAGGAAAGCTGTATTAAAAAAAATATTAGATCCTGAAACAAAAGAAGTAATAGATAATGGTTTATGTTTATGGTTTCCTGGTGAGTTCAATCTTCTTAATATATATATCTTCTCTTGTAAATAATATTTGGACAATATTTAATATTAAATATTTTTCAAAGAATATCCCCTTCTTATGTTTCAGGACCAAAATCATTCACAGGTGAAGATTGCGTTGAATTCCATGTCCATGGAGGACCAGCGATATTGACATCATTGATGAATGCACTTTCTAAATTACATTTTTATCAAGCATTGCCAGGAGAATTTACTAGACGAGCATTTTACAATAATAAATTAGATCTTGTCGAAATAGAAGGTTTAGCAGATTTAATAGAAGCAGAGACTGAAGAACAAAGGAAACAAGCATTATTACAAGCCAATGGACATTTAAGTAAACTTTATAAAGATTGGCGAAAAAGTCTCATTAATATTATTTCTAATTTAGAAGCCTACATAGATTTTAATGAAGAAGATAATATAGAAGATAATGTCTTAGAGATTTGTAATTGTTCTATTAATGATCTTATTAAAAGGATAGAACAACATCTTTCAGATAATAGAAAAGGTGAAATTTTACGAAATGGAATAAGAACTGTTATTATTGGAAAGCCAAATGTAGGCAAAAGTACAATATTGAATTATTTAGTTCAAAGAAATGCTGCTATTGTGTCTCCTATCGCGGGAACTACCAGAGATATTATTGAATTAAGAATAAATATTTCTGGTTATCCAGTAATATTAGCAGATACTGCAGGATTCACAAAAAGTCCTAAAGATCCAGTTGAAAGTGAAGGTATTCTTAGGGCAAAAGCATACGCAGAAAATGTAGATCTTATAATTTTAGTAATAGATGCTTGTGAATATCTACAAAGTGGAATGACATATTCAGATTATATGAAGGAATACATTAATAATATGAATTTAAATGAAATATTAACAGAAGAATGTAGAAAGAGATGTATTGTGGTTGCAAATAAAATTGATCTTTTGAATGAAAAAAATAAGGAAATTATAAAAAAGGAAAACGTAGTTGCGACTTCCTTTATAACAGAAGAAGGTCTGTTAGATATAACAAAGATTATGACACATTATTGTAAAAAATTGTAAGTACTTAAATATATAAGAAAATTTGAAATTCTTACCCATTGAAATTCAGATTGTGTCATCTATTATATGAATGAAAATAATTTTGACCAACAGGATCTCCATGCTTATAAAAATTAAAATGGGAAAGAGTTAATATAATTTATAACATTAAAATATTATAATATAAATAAAAGCAACAATATCATTACATTTACTTTTACAGATGTCGTGATACATTCAATGAAGATCCGGTAATCAGTCAAACTAGATATAGACATCATTTATACAGATGTCTTAATAATCTTCAGAATTACATAAAAATAATTTCTGTTGAAAATTATGATATGGTAATAGCTGTAGAAGAAATACGAATTGCAATGAGAGAACTTGGAATGATAACTGGACATGTTTATAATGATGAGATATTAAATAACATTTTTAAAAATTTTTGTATTGGTAAATAAAAAAAAATGAATATTATCTTATATTTCTTATTTTAAATAATCGTCTCATTTTAAATAATATTATATACGTGTGTATACACAAAAAAAATTATTATCTTACAAAGTAAATAACATATATGAAATTATTTGAAATTTTGCGCTGTCGGTAATATTTAACTGCAGTACTGCAAGATACATACACTTGCTTCATATATATATATAGCTTTCATCAAACAGGGATTTCTGTTACATTTGGTGGCAACTCTGTTAAATTATGAGGTTAATCGTTGCTGCAAATTATTGGAATGCATTAAATAAAAATTTCAACATTTGAAGAAAATATATGTTGAATAATGAAAACTATGTACAATAATTATTTTGTATGTTTTATACAAATTATTATCAACGAACTTCATTAATTTTTTCAATTGAAATTTAAAATTACATTACAATTATATATATATATATTACTCGTTTGGATTTGAAAGTATTACTATGATTTCTCATTTTTTTCTTGAATTATTCGACTTTTTGAATCATTAATCAAACATTACTTAGAAATAAAAATTAAGTATATTTTATTTACTAAGTTTTCAATGTATTAAATTATAGATGTCGTAAATTTTTTTCTTTTTCTTTTGTTTCTTTTTTTTTTTTTTTTTTTTCTTTTTTTGAAGGACATAATAGTATAAAAAATGTTTTCAGATATAGAAAGAATAAAAAGAAATCTGTTGATGTGGTAAAATTTTACTCTAATAAAATAATTAATTAAATTACACATATCTCTTTTGAACACAAATTTCGCTTAATCAATGTAATAAGTACTACATAAAGAAGAAATACTTATGCTTCAATTGTCGTCATTCTGATTTTTTATCTTTATAATTTTAAATACATTATTGATCTCACTTAGGTTGCATTAATGTTATTGTAATTTTGGCATAACTGCTTTTAAATGCGTACAATTAAATACGTCATTTTAACGTATATATATATAATTGTCACATTGTCTCATAAGAACTGATATACACAGATATACAGAAATCTTAGAAAAAACTTTATATTACAATTGTGTTGGGTATTGTGTCTTTGTGTACCTCATAAGAACACATCATGATTAATTGTATCTTACACATATGTTATCTGCGATCAATACGACTACCATTTCTATAGCCACCACGACCTCGTGAATTACTTTTGGTGGTAGCTGTAGTTTTTGGTGAAGATTCATTGCTAGAATATCTCGCGGATCCACCAGGTAAACCTGATCCTCCGCTATTATTACCTCCATTATTTCCACCTCCCCCATTACCAATACTTCCACTCTTTGTAGTTGTTGAACTTCCAGTTGTACCAGTTGTAGGTGCTGTTGCATTACTTTGTACAGCCTGTAAAATGGCCATTAATTTGATATTTTATTAATAATAATATAAATTAACTGACATTATATAAATTCCATTTACTTAATGTCTTTTCTTATTTATAAAATATGAAGTTTCTCTTTAAGTAAATTAATTCTTCTTTATCCTCATTAATTCAAATTAGTGCTACGCTCATAATTTTGATAAAATATTTAGTACTGTCATCTAAATCTATAAAATGTTGATATTATTGTTATTTGTATATATTTATTTAATTACAAAACGATTAAAGATCATTTAATCAAAGGAATATTAAAGTAAAGCATATACTGAAATAAATATCATTATTAAAAGACATCATTGATTCCCAAAACTAATAAAGATGAACAAGAAACATAATTTTAAAGGATATAG
>NC_060969.1:3413114-3420614 GCF_910589235.1 Vespa crabro | reverse complement strand
AATCTTTTCTTTCTAATATTTTCTAATTCGTAACTATACATTCTTCGAACGTTTTTAATCGGAATAAGAATAATTATTATTTAAAATTATCTTTCGCTTGGGCATAGAAAATGAAATGGGAAAAAAAAGAAAAGCAAGCAACCAAGAAAAAAGAAATTCGAATCGACTCGCCTTTATTTTCTTTTCCATTTTAACTTATTTTTAAATTATTTTCATATGAAAATATTTTAATTTTATTATCATGATATACGTATAGTCAGCTATTTTTTTTTTATCCCAGATAAACAAATCGTGACGTACCTAGTTTTCATAGATACCGGCAGCATTGCCGTTGATCGATCTGTAGGTTTCAGGGTTATGTTATAAGGTCTCTCTCTCTCTCTCTCTCTCTCTCTATCTATCTCTCTTTCTCTCTCTCTCTCTCTCTCTTTTCTTCCTCAACTCGAGTGCAGCTTCGAGTTTTTTTCAAGCTAAAAAATAAAAAACCAATATTTCCTTACTTTTTATACGAATCAATATCGACGCATGTTTAAAATTTCTTTTGTAATCTACCATTGTAATAATTTAATAAAGGATTATTATTTAATATGAAAAAGAAAGAAATTCTTTTTCTTTTTTTGCAATCATTCTTTTTTTTTTCTCATATCATTTTTGTACTCGTGAATGATATTATTTATTTTATTTATTTGTATTTATTATTCTTCTCACTTATGAATGATGATATTACTTTATCTGAAAGAAAAAAGAATGAACAAAATTTAATTATAAAATAGAGATATGCACATACGCGTTTATATCGTGCTTAATTATAAATTTTTTTCATTTAATAATGCATATATTATGTCCATAATGATTTGCGTTTAATCCATGGATTTAGCTATGGACATAGTTCGGAATTAGTATTACACACTATATTACATTATTGACGAATTCTTGTTTCACGATATATGTTAACTATAGATATAAATGGTATATACATATATATATATATATATATATATATATATATATATATATATATATATACATATATATATATATATATATATATATATATATATATATATATATATATGTATATATATGTACACTTCATAATATCTCGTATATGCCCCTCTTAAGCTCGCATTAAAGTCTCCTGTCAATATTTCTTTTTGTTGCTTATCCTTCTTTAATCATTCATGCATGATTTCAATTTCATTTGCGATAAAAGGATACTATTTCGAAGGATTTTTTTTTTTATCTTGATTACACTGAATATATCGTATATTATATTATTTTTATATATTTAAACGAAATAAAATATATATATATATGTGTATATAACATTAATAATATAAATTTAATAAATTTGTAGGAAAATGAAGCTCGATTTTATGGACCGAGAGAAGGGGTTGGAGCTTTTCGGGAAGTTAATAAGAACAAAAAATATCGACTGTTTGCAAGAAGAACAAACGAAAAAAGGTCCAGAAACATTGAATACAGCTGATCCGAAGCAGAAATTACAGGTAAAATATATATTTCTCTTTTTCTCTGTCTCTCTCTCTCTCTCTCTCTCTCTCTCTCTCTCTCTTAATTAATTTTAGCTCTTCGAACAAATTGCAAATGAATTTATTTATTGAGTATAATGAAATGCGATGGATAAATTACGATGAAAGTTGATTTATCGGATAAATTGATATGAATAAAAAATAAGTAGAGGAAAAAAAATTAAAAAAAAAAAAAAAAAAAGAAAAAAAATAAAAAATGAAAGAGGTAAAAAAAAAGTGAAAAAAAAAAGGAAAAAAAAAAAGGAAAAAGAAAAAGCAATCTACATACATATGTACATACAAGTCGACTTATAAATAGTTCTAGACTGACTTTTCGAGCTAATAGATTCTTAGACCTACATACTTAGATCTATGCGCGTCGTGTGGGTATATGTGCCATTCGCACCAGTACGTATTGATCTTGGTTATTTTTAACTAAAATCTTTTTATTTTCTTCTTCTTCTTCTTTTTTCTTCCTTTCTTTTTTTTTTGTATTTATTTTTTTATTTTTTGTTTTTTGTTTTTAAATACCCATTATTGCATGCAAACGATGCGATATGCTTATGTCGTTCGTTACCACTCGTAATTTATCTATCTCCGACATATTTGCAATTTGTTGAGGAAGATAAAGAAAAAAAAAAAAAAAAAGAAAAAAAGAAAAGAAAAAAGAAAAACAAAAAAAAAAAACGATGCTTCCTAAGTTTAAGAGAAAATAACGGAGTAGTGTATGAATATTTTAGAAGTGTCTGACTACTCTGGACCTGACGTCTTTAGGAGTTGGTTCCTGCGTCGGGACGGGGATGTATCTAGTCGCAGGAATGGTTGCACACAGTGTTGCTGGACCTGGTGTCATTATATCATTCATTATAGCTGCTATTGCTTCCATTTTTTCTGGTAAATAATCATTTTTTCTTTTTTTTTCCTTTCTTATATTTTCTTTTTCTTTTTTTGTTTTTCATTCCTTTCTCTATTCATTTTTAATTGAATCGCTCGGAGAGAGAAAAAAGGAACAAAAGAAATAAAAAAAAAAAAAAAAAAAAAAAAGAAAAGAAAAAAAAAGAAAAAGGAAAAAGAAAGAAAGAAAGAAAAGTAATCTCTCTATGAAGAAATTTTTGATTCATATATCGTAATTGTACGATTTTACTTTTAGGAGCATGTTACGCAGAATTTGGAGTAAGAGTGCCTCACACAACTGGCAGTGCTTATATGTACAGTTATGTGACAGTAGGCGAATTGATAGCATTTATTATAGGTTGGAACATGATACTCGAATATTTGATAGGTACGAGTGCCTGTGCTTGCGCCCTTAGCGCTTGCTTGGATGCTCTATCAAATGGTGCTGTCTCTGGAGCGATAGCTAACAGCGTTGGTACCATATTTGGTGAGTATGGGAGAGTATTGTTTTTTTTCTTTTTTTGTTTTCTTTTTTTTTTCTTTCTTTCTTTTTCTTTTTCTTTCAAAGACGTAGGGCATGGTATTGACACGGTGATTAAAGACGTATTGATTTTTTATATTTTTTATTTTTTTCCTTCCTCTCCTTCCTTCCATGACCCAGTCCGCGTAACCCCTATTTCTTTCTTTGGATAGGAAAAAAGATGAAGAAAAAAAAAAAAAAAAAGAAAGCGAGAAAAAAGAGAAAGAAATAAAAAACGAATCTACACTCGGTGCTTACGTTCCGTCTTGAAATTCATTAAGATCTGTCGGTAGCACGTGTCCTCGAAGGAAGAAATCGATTAGGACGGAGAACGTAGTAGCTATCTATGTACCTTGCCCTAAATCCTACTTTACCTATCCTATCGTATTAACAATTAGATACTCTTTCACTCGTCTTGACCTTCTTTAAATAACTAATACAATGATACGACGAATTTTGCATAAAAGGATTTGCATAAAAGAAGCTTTTAAGGGAGTTCGATGAAGATCGAGATAAAACTTCGAAGGATCTTGTTATTAATAGTTGTTCCGTTCATCGACGTATTTTTTTTCCTTTGTTTTTCTTTTCTCTCCATTTTCTTGTTTCTGTTCTTTTTTTCTTTTTTTTTTTTTTCTTTTTCTTTTATTTTACTTTTCGAAAACGTGACTCGATATAGTACGAATCGTTAGTTGGTTAGTTGGAGGATGTAATCAGTGGATGAAAGGAATAAGGTTGTGCTCCACTTACGTACGATTTCAAGCTTTACACACTCGACCGCAATCTGTAGGACATAATCGAAGTTATAAAGTGAAAAACACGTGCCATGAATCACACGTGTGCGCAATACATATATCTATATACAACCATTAATATATACGTGTATATCTATTATATTAACGTAGATTATTAAAATAATTCATACGGTATCCATGCGGATATAAAATATTTATTTATTTCTTTATACGTAAATGAAAATATTATTGTCTTCTCGTTTCTACAACGAATATAAAAATTCTCTCATATATCTATAATGGATGCAATTGAATTAGTTAACTCATCGGACTTGCGAATCATTCTCGAGAAGGAATAGGATAAGGAAAGAGAAAAAGGAAAGGGAAAAGGGAAAGAGGAGGGGGGGAGAAAGGACGAAAGAGGGATGAACGACAAAAGGATGCATGGGACGGGGCGCTTGCGCGGATCTAGTTACGGCACCTGTGGACCTCATCGATCCGAACATAGTTCCCAAACCAAGCACATACTTGGATGCTTTTTGACCTATCCACCTGTGTCACGATGAGAGCTTTTTTATTATCAGTTTTTTTTTCTTTTTTATTATTTTCTTTTAACATTCATCTCTTCTCCTTCATTATCCTATTCTTTTATATCTTTTACTTTTTTTATTTTTCATTGACCTGGACATTAGGAAAAATAATGATTTCATGTATCAAGTCTTATGATATTAAAACAGATTTTATGTAAATATGATAGAACGTAATATGATCAATATTTAATATCGTTATAATATGGACAGATTTGTAATTGAATTTTTTTTTTTTTTTTTTTTTGTTATACCAGAACGACCACCAGACTTCCTAGCCTTTGTCATAACGATACTGATGATGTTACTGATGGCAGCTGGCGTTAAGAAGTCTTTGGTGTTTAATAATGTACTCAATGCAATTAATCTCGCAGTATGGGTTTTCGTTATGGCAGCTGGTATGTTCTATGTTGACTCGAGTAATTGGTCTGAACACAATGGATTTCTTCCCTTTGGTTGGAGCGGGGTAAGAAGAATCAAATCGGGATAATTTAATAATAAAGAAACAAATTTAATCATTTATCTTTGATTTTTATGATATCCATTCATTCAATTTGTTTATTAGGTATTCACAGGAGCAGCAACATGTTTTTATGCCTTTATTGGCTTCGATATAATTGCAACTACCGGGGAAGAGGCAACAAATCCTAAACGAAGTATTCCTCTTGCGATAGTTTCATCATTGATCATCATTCTCATTGCTTATGTTACTAGTAGTATGGTTTTGACTCTTATCGGTAGGAAAATTTTAAAGAAAATCGATATAAAAAATTTCAAAAGATAATTAATAATAATCATTTCTTCTTTTATAGTCCCATACGAAGAAGTTGATCAAGACTCTGCATTGGTCGAAATGTTCGGTCATGTTGGTGCATACAAATGCAAATATATTGTAGCTGTTGGTGCACTCGCTGGTCTCACTGTCTCTATGTTTGGCAGTATGTTTCCAATGCCTAGAATAGTTTATGCCATGGCTCAAGATGGCCTCATTTTTCGGTAAAATATTATTACCATTTCTTTCTCAACAATATAAGATTAATAATAATTATTATTATCTTTCTCTAATTATTTATTATAGATCTTTAAGCCACGTATGGCCAGCAACTGGTACTCCAGCATTAGCTACATTAACTTCTGGTCTTTGTGCTGCATTCGCAGCATTATTAATACAATTAGAAGTTTTAGTAGAAATGATGTCGATTGGTGAGATATCAAATTATTATTATTATTTATCGCATAATTTTTTTTTTTTTTTTACATATATGCATATGTATATATTATACATGTTTATTCGTATTCTTTAAAAATAATAATATTTTTAATGTAGGTACCTTGTTAGCATATACTCTCGTCTCTACTTGTGTCTTAATATTACGGTATCAACCGCATACAACTAATTTAGTTGAACTTCTCCCACAAAGTCTACGTACACCATGTCGTTCTCCAAGTAAAGAAACTCAAGGAAATGGACAAGTAACTTATGGAAAAGAGCTTAGACCAGATCAATTGACAACTGCACTTAACACTGCTCAAGTAGCTCAACCAGAACTTTTGACTACTAATAATGGACAACGTATCATGGTAAGACATTTATACATATATTTTATATATATATATATATATATATATATATATATATATATATAATTTTAATAATTATTTGTTTTAGGTACGACGTGTCAGAAGGTGTAATAGTTCCTCCCCAGATTCTGACGACACTTATGGTGCAGAAGAAGACGACGTTGGTTTAGGCAAAGATGATCAATATTTAGTTAGCGATAGAACGGAAAATAAATTTTACGGTAGTGTTCATGCGGCAGCAGCCGCCTCAAGTTGCGGAAGTACACATCAATATCCTGGAAATACACCAATCATAGGACCGCCTTTAAATTATCTGCAACGTCGACTACAGGTATATTAATTGTTTATTTTTATTTATTTATTCATTTTATTATTAATCTTCTTTTCTCCCTCCTCAAAATTTTCTTAATAAGTAATATTGAAATATCTTTAATATGAATTTATATCGGAATTTATTATTTCGTTTAAAAGGCTGCACAATATCTCTGTCCTGCCATATTTCCATGGGTAGATAGAGGACCTGCCACTGAAGCATCGGGTCATTATGTCATGAAACTAGTCGGTATCTTGTATATCTTAATTTTGATCTTCGATATTATCATTGTATGTAGAATGGGTGAGTAATAATAATTGGTATATCAAATTTGAAATTTTATTGAGTTAGAAGCTAATGAAAGAATGTGATTTTTTTTTTATCCTCCGACTGTGACTCTTATCTTTTATATCGTTCAAGGTGATATGGACACTTTTACAACGATACTATTGTTCATTTTATTTTTCGCGATTGTTGGAATACTTTTGGCTATCAGTAGGAAACCGCAAAACAGGTGATTAAAATTGTATCGCAGTATAAAGTTGATTTACAATATTTTTTATAACACTTTATTCGTGTTACTCATAGAAACACTATAATGTTTACAACACCGGGATTACCATTCGTTCCGGCAATTGCTGTAACAGTTAACATTTACCTCATCTTCAAACTTAACATCCTGACTCTAGTTAGATTTACTGTTTGGATGATACTTGGTATGTGCTATTAAAAAGAAAGAAAGAAAAAAAAAGAAATAAGCATAGATAAAATTAATAAATACCGGTTTTGATATGATATTCATTTTAGGTTTCGTAATGTACTTCTATTACGGTATTAAACACAGCAGTTTGGAAGAAGGTAACGTTCAAGGTAACGCAGATGAAGTTGTTAATGAGTGTACAACGGGAAATATCGAGTTAAAAGTTACCGATCAACAAAGACAGCCACATAATCAGCAAGCTGCGTATACGAACGTAGAACAAAATATTTATGGTGGACAGCAGCTTGATGCATTTGGTCAACCCGTATTTGGTAGTACGAATTTTGGAGGTACGCCGACGAATTATACAAATCAATCGCACAGCCAATCACCAGCGGGCACTACACTCTTCGTTCAACAAGAAAACTTTCCAACTTGGGACGATTAAAAAGATTTCTGATAGAAAAGAAGAGATAGAAATAGAAAGTCAGAGAAAGAGAGAGATAGAGAAAGAAAGAGAGAGAGAGAGAGAGAGAGAGAGAGAGAGAGAGAGAGAGACCGATACACACACGAACAGCTATAATACGTATACCTATATTAAATATATATGATTATTATTATGTTTGACATATATGCACGGCAAGT